>NW_020187031.1:1122722-1128167 GCF_900000015.1 Plasmopara halstedii | reverse complement strand
TAATAAGAGCAAAGTAAGCGTACTGGTTTCGCTGAAATCGCAAAAGGTAAGGCCGGCACTTAGATTTCTTGGTAAACACAGACTTTCCAAACGCAAGCACGAAAACTACTGGAATGTAGGTTGCGATTACTATGCTTCCAAGTTGTTGAGTAAATGGAATTGGAAACCCAATCTTGCTAGAGGCTAACACCATGGTGGTCACGTACATTACCGCGAGCGAAAAAGGAATGATCAAACTCTTGATTGGTGACACTGTCAGGATCGGAACAAATGTCGCGAAATTGAAAGTGCCTACAAATGTCGTCATGAACGCTGCTATTGCCTGACGAATCCAAAACATCCAATTTGCCCTCCATCCTTCGGACGGGTAGCGGAGTGGAAGGCTCTCCAACAAGATTGTTATCGTTACGGTAGGTATTGGAGCGAGCAAGCATATCAAAATTACATGAGTGTATGAAGTGGCTTCACAATACGCGTTGAAGCTTTCGAGACGTTCGATAAGAACCTTGCCGACCTACTTGAATGTCGTTCTATTTCTTTTCGAGACGACTCCACATCAACATCTTCAAGTTGCGAGGCTTTAACTGTCTGATGCAGGGTCGCTATTCTATTTTTATTGAGCTTTGGTAATGGGATGGGATAACAAAGACAGTAAACTTGCGAATTGTTGCAACAATTGAAAGGAATCGTGGAAGTCGTGGATATACAGCATTTCAATGCTGCAGATAATCTCAGATCTATCGAGAAGTATATTCTATTCGTCATTATGATTCTCGAGCGACTAGGCTTAAAAGGAAATATAATTTGAAGCGCTCAGGCTCCCTGAGCAGTGGTGTAAGAAATAGAGGCCAGAATATTTATTATGGTCAAACGTGGGTTCTATTTTGACTGAAGTCATCCATCCTACCCTATACGAAAAGTAGACGAAAGTAAGGTTTCGCGCAACCATAGTAGGCTTTAGGATGAAGTAAGCGGTGTAAATTCGCTCTAAACTATAGATGAAGCAATAGCAGAGGTAAAAAAATCGTTGCTTACCAAAGTTTTTTAAACAGCGCGACCGTCTGAATTGCACGTCGTACGTATATCATCATCAATGCGCAATCTATGTATAATAAAGTGTCAGCAACTATGTGTCCACTATGATGGATCGAGTACGATATGAACATCGTCTCGAATTATTTTGCCACCACATAAATTTTGACGGTTGAGGGCGAAAAAATCCGAACCTCAGCAATATTATGGTTACTGAATACTAACAGGAAGGTATATACTTCTAATTATTGACCACATTTGAAGTAGAATGCTGCTAAAGTTTCTGAAGCGCTACTTCTTGCGTTTTTTTTTTATGGAGGGTACCGCGAAGAATTAGCCGGTCATCAACCAAACCGCCGTCGAGACCGATTCGCTGCTTTGTGAAAACTGCAAGAGACTTTCTGCAGGCACTGAAATTTCCGGAACGGAACCATATCTAAATGCAATCTTTGTGAGGACAGAAAAGCTTGCCATCATGCGATCACATCGAAACTGTCAAGCTTTAGATCGTATGATCAAATGTGAGGTCATCGTTCATTTTTCAACTCTTGCTTGAACTCAGTGTCGTC
Source organism: Plasmopara halstedii (assembly GCF_900000015.1). Taxonomy (NCBI): domain Eukaryota; phylum Oomycota; class Peronosporomycetes; order Peronosporales; family Peronosporaceae; genus Plasmopara; species Plasmopara halstedii. Next base: position 1,126,566 of record NW_020187031.1, on the reverse strand, counting down.
AACGTGACAACCAGCCAGCTTTATGACCTGAAAAAGACATCGAAAGGTATCCCTGCATTAAGAGGTGATGGACGAAAACGAGACGCGATAAGTATTTATCATACGTTACGCAGCCTTACTACATCAACGATTGACATCTGTTTTCAGATTGTTTGTTCGATGTCTACAATCGCGCATTGTTCACAGGTGGCAACGAGCAACAAGTCGTGCAGCTAAAACCTGAATAGAATACCATTATTTTTTCAATTTACGTCGCTGCGGCGCATGAATAGCATCACTGAATTTGCGACGAAATTAATGTTAGTTTTTATTACTTGCTGATGGATAAAATGACATAAAATTACTTAAGCTTTTATTTAAACTAATCGGTATTACCAGTGAAGTTTTTATATTTGTCGCGTGTTGCCCAATCCAGTGTGCCCTATTTATTTTCTTGTTTTGGAAAAAGTAGTTTTTGATGTTGGCTTATAATATGAGCACAGTGTATTTATAATATGGACTTTCACATCGACATTTAGCAATTAATTGGGTAACCTTACACCAACTATTATTTGAGCAGATATTTTTCTTCGAGTTGGCCCATAACACCTATGATCTGTAACTCCATACTTTTCCCACCACATATTACCACGTGTTGATTCGGATGCGCAGCTACAGCAGTAATAAAATTGTTTGTGGAGATGCGAAAGCGATCGAGTCGCTCAACTGGTTGAAGCTGAGAATTGCCGAGCTTTGCTGGATTTCCTTCATCGACGTTTTCTTTTATTGTTGATGTAGTAGGCTCCACACGATAAAGCTGGCGCAAATCGATCATGTCTAAACTTGTTGCATCGTGACTCCCCGAACACATGATTGAGTTGTCAAAAAGGAGCGCGCCCGCGCATCGATGACACGAAAGCCACGAATTACGTCGTGACCCAGGCAGAGTATCACTTTGGTTTTCACTCGTTGAAAGTGTCGAAAGCATGGATGGAGAGGATCTTGTCGTCAAAACTTTCTTAAACGTTCGACCTGTTCAGTAGCAAATAACTGTGAGATTCTTGTTAATAAATACAGCACTCGCAACACACCTCGAATTGATGTATGCAACTTTACAATAAACCCACAAAGATAATCGATAACAACCACCCAATCGTTACGCAGCTGACACAGTACTTGCGTCTCTGATTGTGGAACTAGACGCATCGACATGATGCCAGGAGACCCATACCGGCTTGAGAGCAAACCAAATTCAATTAATGCGGGCGACAAATACGCTATTTTCAGCAAGCGATTGGCAAAAAAAATCGTTTAGAGGCCTTTCATGAAACAGACAGTGTGTTTTTCGCTCACGTTTAATCAATTCCATAACATTTAATGCTACCTTTCGCTGCGGCACAGGCTTGGAGCCGAAGGCCGGTACAACTTTACGTTGAATGTCGTACGTCTGTTAGAAAATGCAAGGTATACAAAAGCATCACTTTGAGTCATACTGCCTTAGAAACGAGAGAATTTGCCGTACCATGAGCATTCCAGCTTCATTACCAATTATTAAAAATTGCTTATTGGCAGATAGCACCAAAGCATTGATTGGTAGCGAGCCTGCAAGGAAACTCCAAACTGGTCGTAACGGAATTTGAAGGTTCCACATCCGAACTGCTCCATTGGTATCACCAGCAATTAGGCTCACAGATTTCAAGCTTGACTTTTCTCTCGAAGGCTCTTTCTGCGACGAAATTATTCCTGATGTAGAAAAATAGAAAAAGTCATTGTACCCACTCGAAGGCTGATTCGAGCTCTTAAGAACTTTGTGAGGTTTGCTCGGAAACTTGCGCAAGTTGAAAACATAAATTTCGTTGCGATTCGTGAAGGAACACGCAATTTCGTCCTTTCATGCAATTAAAAAGATAACGTTCAATACCATTTTAAATTACTTGGCCTCAAAGCACGTTACCTCGTCCACTGGGTTCCAGCGAATACGCTTCACTTCAAATGGCGTATATATTGTATGGATCTGCAATTTGCGGTCAGCAAGCGAAATCATAACAAAGCCACGGAAAAACTACCGGATGTAATTTAATATTCGTCATGGTCTTCTCTTCTTTATCTTCAATTTGTATTTTGTTGCTCTCTATCCATTTCTGTCCAAGGTTCAAACTGCGGTGATAAACTTCGTCAAAATCGTAGAGAGCGATAATCCCATTCGACGCACCAGCTGCCAGCAAAACTCCCTGACTATCAAATTCAAGGCAACTGGCGAAAAAATCCTCAGTGTTTATCGCGCCTGCATGCTGCTCCCAGTGTGGAGACAACTGCAGTTCCAATGGCAGTCTCTGAAAGTGCGAGAGTACCCACCGCACTAGCTGTTGCTTGCGCCTACTCCGTTGATCTTGACTTTTACTCCCTATTTGTATCTTTAAGATGCAGCCCACAAGTTCACGACGTTGCAAAATTCCCAATAGATCCTCGCGGGTCCGTCTACGCGTCGTAGCATTGTGCTTCCTATTGTATGGATTAGTTTCATCTTGTTTTTGTTTTTCTGTAATCAAATTTTCGACGTGATTGGGCCGATGAGCATTAGAAGCGGAGAAAGGAGTGTCTTCATTATTGTCGCTATCAGTGTCGATGGAATCGATGCTGATGCGGCGCGCTTGCTTGCGCTCAAAAAAAGCGGTAATTGGTGTCTGACTGCGCTTCATGGACCGTCCAAAATTAAATAGAAAAATTTAATTTGACAAATGCTGTAGATATTTGCTGAAAATTCCGCTTAATATTTATTTTTCATAATTCTTTACTCAGTGCGTCTGTACCACAGAAAAAGTAAGTGAACGGACTTAATCGTCCAAGCCTAAAACTATATCAAAACATCTTCTCCCGCTACCAAGTAATTGCACTTCAAAAAATCAAGCTTTCAAGCCCCGGTTCATCATCAAGTAATAACTACTTTCTCCACGCGGCTGACTCCAACGCTTGTGCTTACTGGTCTAACCAGCACACAAATGAATATCAAAGTCGCAATGGGGTCGCCTTAGCTTTCAGCGGAGCACGCCCTTTAAGACATTTCACGCCGGCACGCCACCGAACCCATCCTTAATAGTAGGTACTTGGTCGTGACGGGTCAACTTGGTGCAATGAACATTTATTTTCACGTGGTATATGGTCCAGATTCCCCAAGCGACCGCTCCAAGTTTTACAACGCCTTACCACGCGATTTTGACGACTCTGCTTATCACTTGCTCTTAGGTGACTTTAACATTACTATGGACCCAGAACTAGACCAAGCCACGCCAAGCCAAGCCGAGCCTTAATTACCATGACAATGGAAGACCTGAACTTTTCGACTGATGATTACCATGGGTTTATTCGATTTTTGGCGTCTTGAAATCCCCACTACTATGGGATTTACAGGTCCGAAGCTCAAGAATAGGATTGACTATTGCCTAGCCAGTGTGGATTTCTATGATAAATTCATTCGCTCTACAAGTCACGTTTTTGGCTTAAGACCCGGCTCCGGTGATCACGTCCCTGTTGACTTTTCAGCTTCTTCGGACTTGACGCCCCGAGTCAAGCACCGTTTAACTGCCCACCCAGGCTATTACAGTGTGAAGATATTCAGTATCAACTGGGATCAATTTAAAGCGATTATTACGCACTATGGATTCAAACCGCAAACCAGGATGCCTCCTCGATGAACACAAGCGCCGTGACCGTATTTTCTTAAGCAAGGAATATTTAAAAAGGAAACACGCAACGGCTGCTCAACTTCGCCTACTTCTGCTTACTTCCAAGAAGCGGAACGACAATAAGCGCTCGACCCCAACGAAGCTAACGAACTGCACTATCAAGAAGCTCGCCAAACTTTTAC
>NW_020187031.1:1121539-1122712 GCF_900000015.1 Plasmopara halstedii | reverse complement strand
ATAGTGGATGTCACCGTTCTCATCGAGAAGAGTCGGTGGCGGGCGGTGACGACCGGGTTGACCACCTTCTAGTGACTCGTGATGCTCTTCGAGCCCTTGAGGACAACGTCCTTCGTATTCGGAGCTCCGCTGAGCGTCATGCTGAAGTAGCATATCACTGTGCGGACGCTCGTGACGATTTAAAACACGTCGTGCGCCGGCTGCTGCGTCTTGAGGACTATCGCGCTTTGTCGGAGCGACTCTCAGCCGTGAAGCAGGCGAATGCATCGCTGCAAGCAACGGTGGAGCGCTTGGTTCCATTGGAAATGAAGCTTGTTGCGCTCCGTGCTCAGAACCAGTTGCTGGCTCAACTTCTGGGTGGCGGCGGGCCTGTGGGATCCGACGCGTTTCCTTGCGCCGGATCTGGGTACGGCTTGAGCAAGCCTACGTAAAAAAACACCGGGTGGGTGCGCATCCGATTTGAAAGTTTCAGCGTATACGCCAGGCCCCGTTTGGCCACAACCTTGAACGGTCCAATAAACCGTGGACGAAGCTTTGTCCCGAGGATAGCAGATGCTGCATGTGTAGGAAGGCTTTTAGAATTTAATAAACCAGGTCCCCGACCTCAAAGCTTTTCTCTTTGCCTCTTCCTTTTTCATCTGCATTTTGTTTCTGCAGGTCTTGGCTTCCAGCCATCGCATCGCGAACGTGTCGTAGGACACTCAGTCTGGTAGACAGGAAGTCATCGACTTCTTTACGGATGGTGAGGGGGCTGACATTAGCTAGCCATTCGGCTATCCCCCCCCACCAAGCCCTGAGCCATGGGATGGCGGCGTCAGCGGGACGCGGGGGCGAATCAGCCCGTTCATGTAGAACGGCGTGTAGCCGGTAGACGCATGCACTGCATTGATCAGTGCAAATTCTACAAGTGGCAACATGACGCTCCAGCGCCTCGGCGTCTCAGCGCAGACGCTGCGAAAAACGTCTTCGATGACGCGACTCACCCTTCGATTTGACCATCGGTCTGCGAGTGATCCGCTGTCGACATATCCAACTTGGTGCCGAGCACCTTGAAAATAGTCGACCAAAATATTTTGTGAAACGGGGGTCTCTATCAGAGACATTCGACTCTGGGAGTCCATGTTGTCGAAAAACACGAATCTACAAACAGCGTTGCCGTACCGACTTCGTCGG
>NW_020187031.1:1121238-1121460 GCF_900000015.1 Plasmopara halstedii | reverse complement strand
TGTGCGGACGCTCTTGACGATTTAAAGCACGTCGTGCGCCGGTTGCCTCGCCTTGAGGGCTACCGCTCTCTGTCGGAGCGACTCCCAGCCGTGGAACAGGCGAATGCATCGGTGCAGGCAACGGTGGAGCGCTTGGCTCCATTGGAAATCGAGGTTGTTGCACTCCGTGGTCAGAACCAGTTGCTGGTTCAACTTCTGGGTGGACGCGGGCCCGTGAAATCC
>NW_020187031.1:1120399-1120620 GCF_900000015.1 Plasmopara halstedii | reverse complement strand
TTCGGCCATCGGTTTGTGGATGATCCGCTGTCGACATCTCCAACTTGGTGTCTAGCACCTTGAAGATAGTCGACCAAAATTTTCCCGTGAATCGGGGGTCTCTATCAGAGACAATCGACTCTGGGAGTCCGTGTTGTCGGAAAGCACGATCTAAGAACAGCGTTCCAGCGTCTCAGCGCAGACGCTGCAAACATCTTCGATGACGCGATAAACCGTTTCGG
>NW_020187031.1:1116859-1116983 GCF_900000015.1 Plasmopara halstedii | reverse complement strand
GGATCTGCTGCCGTCCCGGCAATGAGAGTGTGCATCTCTTGAACAAAGTCCACCAATTCCTTGTTGCCCTGTCGGGTGGCAAGGAAACGCGATTGTACGCGATATGCCTGATTAGGCGGCGAGA
>NW_020187031.1:1116129-1116849 GCF_900000015.1 Plasmopara halstedii | reverse complement strand
CGGCTCTGATGCGCGCCCATCCACGGCCGGTCATTGACCCTCGTGTGGAATATGGCTTTTGCCCGGCGGATCCCGCTGTGGAAGCGAAAGACGCGGTAGCTCGACCGTTCCGCTTCCACATCATCGGGCCCCCGGCCATTACGGAAAATGAGCTTGCCGAACGGAAGGCTATTCGAGCTCGTTTCTTTGTTCCACAAGAAATTCCGTTGGAAGCTTATCGCAATCGTCTGCGTGCTCAACGAGGTGGCTCTCGTGTACCCGCAATGCGGACAACACCATTAGTGCTCGCCCCTGGCGAAAGCGCTACAGATTACGAAGCGCCCTTTGAGCGATGAGTACGACGGCATCGGAAACTTTCCTCACTGAATAACTTACCGTTGAGCCACAGGAAGTGGACGTGCCTGTGGAGCGACACCTCCGATTTGAGTAATCCAAACTCAAGGCACGCCGTCGACGACTTCGGATTGTCACCCTGCGATGTATGGGTCAATCCTAACGCTCCCGCGAGCTCTGCATCTGCGACCACAAGAGATCAGGGCCACTGCTTGAGCTCAGCTCATGGCCCTTCTACTTTTTTGGCTATTGCTGGGAACTGCCGGGCGTCTGATGACGTGGGGCGTCCTGATCGTTTTGATCAAAAGCGTCCACGGCGTCTGGGCAATCTTGTCGAAGTGGCATCTCACACTCCAACGATTTTTTGGAGTCAGGATATCCCCGCCT
>NW_020187031.1:1093918-1116119 GCF_900000015.1 Plasmopara halstedii | reverse complement strand
TTACGCATGCTACTACTCGCGGACGAGCCTCTATAGACGCTACGCTTCGAAACTTTCGAAGGATCCACAGGTTTAGGAGGGAGTGGAGTCCCTTCAATATGGTCTGGAAATTCGTCAGCGTAATTTATGAGTCCTCCCGTGAGTACGTAAACATTGTCAAAACCTCGTTGCACTAGCGTATGCGCAGTCTGCGCAACAGTACTATCGTCCAAATCATAAAGAACGATAAGTTTAGCCTCTTGGTTTTTGAATTGGTGCATTTCAGGCAACAGAACGTCTCGATTCAAATATGATGCAGGGTAGCTTTTTGAACGATAAATACGATTGTTAGCAAACTCCTCTTTCGAGCGAGTGTCGAGAACAAGATAAGGTGCTTCGTATTCCTCCTTTTCATCAGCTTCATAAGTCACGATTCGAGGACCGAGTATTTCGTTATTATTATCACTGGCAGGCACACGCTTTATTGCAAGCTCACCATTACCATTTTCAACCATTTGCGCAACCATTTCAGGCTGACTAGCACTTCCAGTATCTTCATACTCGTTGAACAGCTCAGCGAGACAACTACACGTAATGCGACGAAAGGTTTCGTCTCGACGCTTAAGAAACTCTTTGTGAGCTGACAAGACAAAGACATGATAGTGAGATGCACTTTACAAGACTGAATATACTAATGTTCAAATAAAACGCACAAAGTAGACGAACTTTATTGACCGTAGAACCCGAGTCGATCTTGCTCTGTGTATTCTTGTACTTTGGATTTTGTGGAATTCTCTTTTCCATAATCTAAAATACTTAAGTTAGGAGAAACAACTGACATAACTATACCAATCATAACCTACGGAAAGTGGTGCCTTGGACTTGGCGCGATGCATCTTGTCTCAGCGATGCAATGGCGTCTTGTTGGAGTGAAGTAGACAATGACGCCTTGTGGGGTTGAAACGACAAATTTATTTTAAATTTATTGACTTTTACTTCAATAATGTACGAATACTCGACGATAGTACCCTACAGCTACTACTTTTATCAGATTTTTTGCCGTTTCTTAGCGCCAAAATCGTCTTAAGCAGCGATTAGCCAAGTCATCTCTTTCACACAACATGTAGAATTCTTGACTAGATCTCATCATGAGAATATTTATAAAGTTATTGACTGCTATCGTAGGTTGCCTTTGTCGTCCCTTTATTGATTGTTTGCCTCGCTGAGCTGAAGATATTTCTCAAAGGCAAATATGCCATCAGGTGTAAACTCTTTGCGACGGGCAAGAATTTCGTCCGCAGTCAATGTGAAGACCTCATCAACTTCTTCCTTTTGGAGCACAAGTGGACCGTCGAATATACAATCAAAAAGTCCACCCCAAACACGACTGTGATCATTTTCGTAGTAAAAATTCGTCAAGTGCCGCAGCGGTGTGTTTTTCACGCCCATTTCCTCTTCAGCTTCACGCTTGGCATTGACTTCCATTGACTCTCCATATTGTACAACTCCACCGGCCATCGGATCCAGCATCCCTGGACAGTAGTCCTTGATCATGGTGCGACGCTGCACATAGTATTTGCCACTAAGATGCCAAACACACAATCAATATGAAGTTATTTTGTGCATTTGCTTTTGAATCACTCGTACGCTGTATTCTTGATAACAACGTATGATGCTCGGTGTGGTAGATTATATGCCCGCTATAACGGGTGGAAAAGCAGCAGTAAAGATGTGTGTGCATCGATTAGAGCATAATTATAACTTACCATGACGGCACGATCGGCCATGCCAATTACATTATTCTGCCCATCGACAATGCAAACCTATAAGGATAGCGACATGTGATATCAGCTGGATAAACGAAGAATTTTAGTAAAATCTCGCACCTTCTCCTTGGAATTCAGCGCCATAGCTATTCAACAAATTTGTAATTTTCAATTAAAGCAATATAGATTTTGGTTTATGTGGTCTACACAGTTTGTAATTTAGCCGGAGACTTAAGCTAATTGGACGCTTTTCCTCGTCTTGCGAATTTAGTCAGTGGCGGGTTGTGTAGACTTGATATAATTTCCCATGGGTTAACTAACCGTCATAATCTTCTTGTAAATCTGAAATCCATATCGGTAAATAACAGTCACGACAAATTCTTGCATGCTCGTAATTTAATTGAGCAATGTCAATAAATCGGTAAAAGTGTAAGCCGTTATTAAATGTGCTGGCAAGCTTTTTTGACTTTACCTCGCCATCCTAAGTTAGGTCCATAAAATTACAGTGCGACTATGCCTGACGTTTACTTTTCAAGTTGATAGACTTAATGTTGCAGTGCTATTCATAGGATTGCAATATTCGAAATATTCGTCATGTTTTCTGCGAAGAAGATACACAATATAATCTGATGGTAAATTTAGAGACAATCATTATTCTTCATCCACAGCCTCGTTAGATTTTTAAACATGTCAATGATCCAGTTTTGGACAATTTACTTGCTTAGTCTTTTTTAATTCTCGGTAATTTTCGCTTCCTGAAAATTCTGATGTAGACAAACAAGGCGGATGTCATTCTTTTTTTAGCACTTTTAATCCGTTTCGCAACGATAAATCTGAACACCTTTATGCTAAAAGGCACGAACGTATCACCCATTCATGCGACTTTTGTTCAATCGGTTCGTAAATATTCAGCTTGATGGTCCTGACCGGCTAAAATTCGCTAGGGCTCAAAAATTACATGAAGACGAAACACTGGCTTGGTCAAAAAGTATCGGTACGATTAGCCGCAGTAGCGCCTCATCCTTACCCCTCCAGTCTCAATAATGTCTGTTCTACTTGGACTCACATACAAAGACAAAATATAGCAAGGAACTCTCTCGCTCCGACGTCGGACAATTTACATCAAGAATCACATGTGTTTAAATTGGTTCCGATCGAGAAACTTCCAGAATTTAATGCAAACAAAACATTGAAAACCATGCTATTTGATAAGGATCAAATACGAAGTATCAATACTTTTAGACGGCAATGGCGACATGTCATTGCTTTCATGTTACATCTTGGTAATTTGCTCATGCTATTTACTGTTGCTGCTCCTCGTCAATTTGGGCGCTTAATGGCATTTCTAGTCCTGATCTTACACTTACCAGAAATGCTGCTTATCATCGGCTCAATACGCATCGAAATGCTATATTTTCTTTTGAAAACGTATGATTTCTGGTATTTTACCGTGAATAATGTTGCGTTTGGGATATGTTTCTCTGTATTGCTTAGTGACAGTCGTATCGTAGCGATCTTGGTTGGTTGTGTGATCGTACAAATCAGCATTAGTGCTGATGCACTTGTAAGCGATAGCCGTCAGCTTTTCTTATCCAGTGTCACTAATTGTGGAACACATTTTGCAATGTTCTTGATTGTGTTCTTACGACGAGTGGATGATGATGGAAATGTAGACGCTTTCTTCGTTTCGTATTCAAACAAACTCACTGGAGTTTCAATTCGTGATATTCTTATGAATGCACAGTTCAATATGACTTTATTGTTTGGACGACTTGTTTACAATAATTGGATTGCAATGCGAGAACAACTCTCGGCAATAGAAAGCTGTGCCAAATCTCAGACTAACGCTCTTCCAAGCCGTCGACGCTGTGTTAGCTATTACTGCACGGTTGGACTGCAAACGAAATGTAACTCAAATAGCGTTCAACAAGGATGGACAGGCTCTGATCATCAAAATATCGAAATGAATTCTCGGGTGGGAAGTGTAGTTGGCGTTGAGTCATACGAAAACATGTCAAGTGCCATCCCAGGACTTCCATCTGAGCCATTAAACGGCAAATCTAGGAAGTTAACAATGCCAAAAGGAAGATTTTCCCTCACACAGAATTGTATTGGTATGCAAATTCAGCTCCACTTTGTACCAGTTGCGGCAGATTTTGATGCTCATGAAACGCTGATGCCAGGATTTGGTAGCTTTCTTGATCGAAATTTTGGATCGCTCCCATTAAATACAAGACAACGCATGTTGTTACACATCTTTCATATCTTGGGCTACTTTGGTATATGTACATTGGTGTTGGGAGCTCTATCTGCGTGGATATTAGACGATCAAGACCTTGATCAGATCCATCCAGGTCTTGCACAGACTCAATTGATTGCGTTCTTTGTATCGGTTTTCTTTTGTTCGGTCTTTTTTGCAGCTTACCAGCGACAACTTCTCCGGAAATTGTTTTCGTCTTTTAATTCCCTCTTTCTCTCTGCTAAACTGACGACTGTATCGCTAATGCTTTGTCAGTTCCTGAAATGGGATCGGAGAGTGTTGTGGGTCTGGAGTGCATGGCTATGGATGCAGTGGGCGATTACGCTTGATGCTTTACCTCCAAGTTCCATGCGTCTTTTGGCTTTTCAACGTTCTTTTCTTGTGTTGTATGTGCTCAGTTTTGAACTCTTTGGTCTGTGTTGCTTGGTTTTGGAACTTGTTGCTATAAACCGTTGGATCGTGCCCAACATTGCCTTAGTAAATTATGAAATCTTTGGACGTCACTTACATTTGAGTGCACTTTCGACGTTAGTTTCTCGACTATTGACAATATTTATTTGGGAATGCAGGTTATTGTGGTTTATTTCTTTAGCACTTTATCGTCATCGTCAGCGTCATCGTCGCGTGGTCTCTGCTGACTCAATTCAAGGTCGTGGCGATGAACGTCTGCTCTTGACTGGGCGAGTCGAGTATTTTTACGAGCTCGAAACACGCACTTGTACACTTGCCGCGAAATCAAAGTGGAGTAGAAGCTTTCACAGTCTTCGTATCCCTCGAGCGATCCAGCGGCGGCGTGCAAAAGACCATTTGCATGCAGAAGGTGTGTGAACAGAAGACAAGTGATGTCTTTGCTCGACGAATTACTTAAGATCAAGGGCTGTTCGAGCACCTTTGAGAAGGCATCAGATGTTTTGTTGCTGATTGATAAATTATTTGGATGTTTGAAGGATTGAGAGATCACTTCTGCAGCATCAGTGTACAGTAAAATAAGGTGCAGGTATATCTAACTTGACGTCCATGTATTGGATCTAAGAAAAACGTAGACGGTATCACAAAATCTTATTAGCCATAGACCACCTATAATCCATCAAGTCTGTAGCAAGCCGCTATCGGAAGACGAGGGCGGCAAGCATTCTTCGTCCGAACGCTCTGATCCGTATACTTTCCGAACAAGTCGCATCTCCTCCGCAATCACTTGTGAAGCCACAGCTGAAAACTCTTTCTTTACAGGATCGATAAAAAGTTTCTACAACAATCACCGAATGGACCGAATAATCATCAATGAAAGGATGTCTTAAATTGCTTGTACTTCAAACCTTTATCCGATCATCGAAGCGCATAACGGACTGAAATAGGTTGATGTTTTCAGAAGCGCTATTGTCTTCAACAAGCTTGCTGTAAATTAGCGCTAAAATATCGCACAACGAAAGTAAGACTTCCCGGTAGTCCAAAGGGAATGGCTAGAAGGCATCCACAACACCACATGCGATCAGCACACTGAAGAATCAGCTATTACGTAAGATTAAGTACTATACAATCGGAGGTGTGGTCAGTCGTCGAAAGACCGGTCGCTGGTTCCACTTGTGCATTATTGGCTTAAAAGGCTCATCAATCGAGTAGACTGATTTATTTTCCGTGGCGAGAGGTTCGTGTAGTGTGCTGGATGTTGCTACCATCATTTTCTATCATCATGAATAATTGTGAATTTTCATTTCCGCCTCTTGCAACATACACTACTCACCATTCCTTGAACTGCTGCGGATGAAAAGTAAAATTCTAGTTCTTCGAGTAATTGGCAGCAATCCATTGCCAGCAGCTCCGAATGCGTCGATTCTCCGATCAGTTTTCCAAGCCCAAGGCCCAAGTAAAAAAATTGCGCGCCCCGTCGAATACTCTGCTTGTATCCGACGTGCTTCATCACTTGCTGTTCTCTCAATAATGCAACATTTAACCAATAGTTTGATCCTTCATGCATTGCTTTGAGGTAATTCCAGTCCGAACGTCGATGTTGGACCAAATCTTCTAGAATCTTCATTCTTTGTTGAGCTGTCACCTGTCGAAGTAATTTAGCAGCCTCCGCGGCATCATTTTCTCCATCAGCTCTGTCAGCATTGCTTATGCGTTCCTCCACGTCATCGGCGTTGCTAACGTTGGAGCTTTGAGATGCAAACAGCAGCGATCCAAATGAAGTCGACGCGCTCGCTAATGATGACGTAATACCCGACGTCAATGATCCTGCAACGGAGGCAACGGATCCAAGCGAGTCAACAATAGTAGCGTCAATTGAGTTGGGAGAGCTTGTTTCGGTCTCGCTTTGAGATGTTGTAGAGACGGGAGACGGCATACTTGCAGTTTTCGAGCCAATACTCTTTCCCAGTGGTGTTAAAACACTACGTCCACTCTTGGCAAACTTATTAGCTATAGACCGCGCGGCAGATGAAGCTTTAACAGCGGATGCAGGTAACTTGGAGCCAGAGGAAGAACGACTCACGCCGTTCGAATCGCCCTTGACGGATATCTTATCTGCACTGATGTCAGAGGATCCTTCGTAATCTGGAAGAGCAGAAGGTGGAGGAGGAAGTGCTGCTAGAACTTCCTGCTCGCTCCGGGCAGCGGGGTCAACCTTGGTGGCGTCGTTCATATCTCGTTGTAAGACGATCTATCCAAACTTTACCGAAGCAATGCTTTAGCATAAAACCGTTTCTGATGAAATCAGGCTGAGAATTAGTGCAGTTTCAGGAGTTGATATTGTTATTTTACGAGCAATGATTATTTTTGATACATAAATTGCAAATGTCAGTTTCGACAGTAAAGTAACTTTGTGTTGCCACATGATGCAAGATGTTTAAATTTGTGGCATCTATAACGCTAATTTTAGCACTTAGAATTCTAGTAAATAATGATATCAATGTGAAATCTGTACTATTCTTAAGCAAATTAATTAATCGTCGTCATACAAGCGCTGCGGTATTCAACAAGTAACAAAAATGGACTCCGGGGCCAAGTTGGCTAATGAGCTGCAGCTTGTACAAGAAACATCCCATAGCATCGCCAGGTATGCATGCAAGAAGTGCCGTTGTGTTCTTTTTACAAATGAGGATTTGGACATGCACGAACCGGAGAAGCACCAGATATCAGTTCACAAGAAACTCAAGGATGTCAAGCAGCACGTGAGCGCGCCCATGGCTTGCTCGTCGTACTTTTTAGAGTCTCCACTATCATGGATGGATGAAAAATTGCTGGCTGAGGGCAAGATTCATTGCCCTACGCAAAAGTGCCAGTCGCGCCTGGGCGCCCTTCACTGGTCAGGGTCTCAATGCTCATGTGGCACATGGGTCACGCCCAGTATCAAGATAACTAAGAGTAGGGTGGATTTAGTGCTGAAGCACAGCAATTTAAATATCGTCACGAGTGTCACAGGATTAGATTCTACCGATGCAGTGAAGGCGATATCACCGGTGTCGTAGTGAGCTAAGAAAGCGGTATTTACAATCAATGCGCTCATTTATTTGGCGTGCGTTTACTTCATCTTAACGCCACCTTCTTATCACATCTTATGAGGACAGGTCCCAGTAGTTAACGCAAGCATCATTGCCGACCGAAACGAGCTCTGTCTCAGAAAGAAATTTAACGGCTGTGACTCCATCCTTGTGCGAAAACTCAAATGAGCGCTTTTTCATGGGATTGTTGACATCCCAGACGTAAATACGCTCATCAAGTGATCCACTGGCAATAAAATTGCCGCTTGGTGCCCAGTCCACGCTCGTCACACGCGTCGAATGGTAAACCCACATACCTTGCACCTTTGCAGAGCGCGTTGCAACATCCCACACGCGCACTTCGCGGTACGTGTCACCAGCAGCAAGGTGTGATCCATCCGGTGAAAAAGCCACAGACGTTAGTGCACCCAAGTGTCCAGCAATTTCGCCGCTTTCAACCAAAGAAGCTTTATTTGCCACGTCAAACAAGTGAATCTTCATATCTTCTTGCGATCCGACGGCTACAAGATCTTCAGAAGGTGATATTGCAACACATGTAGGCGTCCAAGAAAACTCAGGAGTCTCGAATATCACCTTCTGGTCTTGCACTAGCTTCAACCCCTTGTTTGTGCTCACCACAGCAAGACCTGATTCTGTGATCGCTACGCCATTCGGCTGTGCGTTTAGTGCAGTGGAGGCAGTGTATTCACAGTCATTGGAGAAGCGAAGTTGATCATCCCAAGCGCAACTGGCAAGCTGGTTCGAATTGGCAGCAATGCCAGTGATCTTTGCCGTATGATGCGTGCCCTCCAGTGCTTTGGCAGTTTTGGACGTCCACGAGCACACAACACCGTCGTAACTTCCCGTTAGTAAACGGTTCTGCGCTGGCTGAGTAGCGAGCGACACAATACTCACCTGGTGGCCTTGCACGATCTGCTTTGGCCTTGAAGGGTTGTTGACGTCGAGGAAATTAAGATCACCCGATAAACTAAGGGAAATGAGATAATTTTGGCACCACGCAACAGCAACTTGCATGTCTTTCACTTGTGGCTTCGTCCCGCCAAGCGTGAACTTGGTGAGGACACTACGAGAGGCAACATCCCATAACAGTACCGTCTTATCAGCCGACGACGTCAGTAGCTGAGAACCATCTGGACTCCAGCACACCGAGTAAATTGATGCTTGATGTTTCGTCGGGAATTTATCTATGAGCTCGCCACTTTTACCATCGTACAGACACATGAGCTTGTCTGAGCCGACGCTGACAGCAAACTCCCCATTGGGTGAGAATCTCACGCAATTGACAAAGTTTGTGTGAAGATTATTATTGTTTTGCTTAAACTTGAATGGCGGTCCTTCGTACACACACACGTTAAAGTCTTCACTGGCCGTCATGATGCGAAATGGGCGCGTTTGGCGATAGTCAACACTCAAAATTCGCTTTTGGTGGCCGACGATCTCGCCAAGACTGTTGCCAGTGTCCCACATGAAGACGCGTGCCATCAATCCTCGGCCATCGCCAACTGCTACAATTCGCTTGCTTTCAGGATCCCACGACAGATCCTTAATCTCTCCTGCAAATACTGGAATCTCCAATTTGAGTGTATGCTCTGGATTATCATACGACCATACACGCACTTTGCCCGATACGTCACCCGATGCTACCCAGTATCCACTTGGGGAAAACTTGGCAACAGTAGTAGGCTCATTATGACCTTTGTACACAAAAGTGTCGGTCGGGTCTTCCAGATTACGTACTATGACGAGCTTGCCACTGCAGTAAATGAGCTTAGGTTCTTTCGGATGGATACTTAAAACACTCGGAGCACCGCGGTTTGTCGTCGGATTTGGACCGACTGTCGCCTGTGAGGAAGTTTAAGAATATAAGGGAAATTAAAAAAAACACCGAATTGAATCGGACAGTTGCCACGTACTTTAAGGGACGGAGGTGGCACCTTTTCCGTGGGGTTTGATGCTGTCGACATCTTGAATTTGAGTTTCAGGGGGATTCAAAAATGAAGTTACGATACGGTGCTGACTGCAGCACTCATGTATACCACATTAGGAATTATCCTTAAGACTTGAAAGCTTTTTAGTAAAATGACAAGTTGGCGCTCAAGCTGGTAATTACAGGCATAATTTTTAAGAACGAGCTTTGATAGCTAATAGAATGACGCACAAAACTTGCTATCACTACTGTCAAAAAAAGAAATTGCACAAAAAGGTCGACAAAGCTGGAGAAATAAAATGAAAGCTAGTTGGACACTGTGCTCACACGACATTAAATTCAATTTGATTATCATACATGCTGCAGGACGAAACAGCTCGCATGACAGGGCACTTAAGCTGTGTTTTTTTCTCTTAGTCTCTGAGTTCGCCATCGATTAAAGCTTACGCTACAAATAAAAACATCATTTTGTGAAGGATATGCATATGCGATGATCGGGGATGTTTTTTTGTGGGAATGTATTTACATGCTTAAGATTGATATATCAAGTCGCGACGCGACCTAACCATAATTAAACCATAATTTTATCGACTGCGTTTGTCTCAATAAGGTGGCGAATATGCATTGAAGATTTGAGGTGTTTTGCACACTGCGTACTCATATAATACCCCTCGCCTTATGGTGAGCAGCTTTTGAATTGACGAGTTTGGGGTAACACCTGATATTATTAAATGCCTTGGAATTTTTATTACCTCTATGATTGTTCACATCAAGTGAATGCGTCAAAATATCTTTGAAAAAACAATAATGCACGTCGATTCATACTACTTTGACGCAGCTGGAGCATATGCTCGGCAAGTTGTTAAGCCTGCAACATCGGTCTTCAGAATCAGCCTTGTAAGACATTGGGCATCAGCAAAATCCACATTTTGTAATTCAGTGTTTGTTACATCTATTTATCCAGTCAACCGTGAGCTTTAAGACATACTTGCAAAGAAAAGGAGGTTGGATTGTTCAAATTAATAATTTTGTCATCAATGCCGGTAATCAGTTTGAAGAATTTTATCATTCACGCCAGCACCCGATTTGTCAGGATGCACTATTTGGCATGAGGTCAAATGATCTATCGAAATAACTCTCCTCGTCCTCTGAATGAGCATATTATATGCAGTATCTAGATATACACAAGTACCAGGTTGAGTTAGCAATATTGTTTTGACAGGAAAAATATCATTCAATACAATACCGGTTCGAACTGATGAGACTTTCATATCATATCGGTATTGACAAACCAGTCAATCGCAACGAGTAAGTCGTGAAACCTTTGTTTCCTCGCCGATATGGGCCGCATTGCCCGACTAGAGTTGGAGAATTTTAAATCCTACGGTGGAAACCATGTCATTGGTCCATTCCAACGTTTTACGGCCGTTATTGGTCCTAATGGAAGTGGTAAAAGCAACCTCATGGATGCGATTTCGTTTGTCTTAGGTGTTCACTCGCGTCAACTGCGTTCGAACCAACTCCGCGATTTAGTGCATAGAGCACCAAGTGATTCTGCTACTACTGATCGTTCAGCATTCGTGACACTTGTGTACGAGCTTTCTACAGACGAGACACCACCTTCCAAGTCTCTGGCGGTGCAAAGTCAACAGAAAGAGGTTCATTTTACGCGTCTCATTTCGGAAAAAGGTGTTGGCTCGTACCGAATTGACAATCAGGACGTAACTTCAGATATTTATCAGAATCAGCTCAAGGAGATTGGTATATTAGTCAAAGCACGCAACTTTTTAGTCTTCCAAGGAGATGTCGAGTCGATTGCAAGTAAAAGTCCCGCTGAGCTCACGAAATTGTTTGAACAAATTTCAATGTCAGATGAGTTAAAAAATGAGTATGAAAGACTTTCAGATGAAAAAGATGTGGCGGAAGAGAGTACGATCTTTGCGTACAAGAGAAAAAAGGGGCTTGTGGCTGAAAAGAGGCTCGTCAAGGAGCAGAAAGAAGAAGCTGAGCAGTTTCGACAGAAATTAGAGGCTCTGGTGCGTTGAGTTGCTGAACAACAAGAAGTTAAGTCATATGGTCGCTAAACTTGGTGTTATGCTGCTTGTAGAATAATCTACGGGTCGAGCACTATTTGTGGCAATTGTTTCAGGTTCATGAGGACATAAAGCAGCGACAGGAAACAATTCAACACTATCAAGAGACTGGACACATCTGTGTGCAGAAAGAAGAGGCTGAAACACAAACGTATCAAGACAAAAAGAAAGAATTGATGGCCAGTCTTCGTGAGGTGAAAATTAATCGTGAGCGTCTTCAGGATGTTCAGAATGAAATGGAAGACATTCAACCACAATTGATTCGACTGCGAGAACAGACGCAATATGGTCAGCGAAAAGTGGTTGACTCGGAGACAACTGAAAAGACTATGAAAAGACGATTAGAAGGAAATGCTGCTGAAATTGAGGCATTGAAGAAAGATCTACAAGAGCTAGAAAGAGCAAAGATCGAGCTTGACGCTTCTCAAACTCGTGAAGCAAGTAAAGGAGAGGAAGGTGTTCTGGTATTCGAAGGTCCGCGTTTAGAGGAGTATCATCGGATCAAAGAAGCAGTACAGGTCAGGACGAACTCGCTACGAAGTGAACTCGAAGCGATTTTACGCCAACAGAATGCAGACAAGAATAAGGTTGACATATTGAATCAAGAGCGTCAGGAGAATCTTAAGATGATTGAAGTGCTTACGGACGATCTGAAACAAGCTGACGAGCGTATCATTAGTATGCAGCGCGTCATTACAGAGACGGAAAGTGATCTAGCTGCAGCAAAAGCGAATGTACAGTCCACTGAAGACGAGAAACGTGTCCAAGCAGAAGAGAAAGTTAAACTGACCAAGCAATTGGAGATCGTGAGCTACAAACTGCGAGATCTCAAGGACGATAAGCGCCAGTCACAGGCTGAGGCGAAGCGTGCTGACACGCTCGAGACTCTGAAGCGGTTATATCCTGGTGTTCGTGGTCGTCTCGTAGATTTGTGCAAGCCAATTCAACGCAAGTATAATATGGCCGTGACGGTAGCGACAGGGAAGCACATGGACGCAATTGTTGTGACGGACTATCGCACTGGTCAAGACTGTATTCAGTACCTTCGTGAGTCACGCGCGGGTAGTGCTCAGTTCATACCACTCGATAAAATTCGAGTTAAGCCCATTAACGAACGCTTTCGCAGCTTGGGAAACAACATCAAAATGGTGATTGACGTAATTAAATGCGACTCGGAGATCGAACCAGCGCTGCATTATGCAGTTGGAGACACTGTTATTTGTGATTCTATTGATGTTGCCCGAGATCTTTGTTTTCGTCAGAACGAAAAGGTAAAGGCTGTGACTTTAAACGGAATGGTTGTGAGTAAGAATGGTAGTATGACTGGAGGAAAGACGCGGAGCGACATGCGACGAGCTGGTCGATGGGATGAAAAGGAGGTGGCGGCCTTGCAGCAAGAAAAAGACGGGCTCATTGATACTTTACGCGCAATGGAGCGCCACGGTGCCTCGTATGCCAAGATACAAACGCTACGCACTTTACTCGAAGGCCTCTCGAGTCGTCTTACTCACGCCAAAGCTGATTTAGTCATCACTGAAACGAAAAAACCTAAGATTCAAGCTCGAATTGATGAAGCGAGAAAGCGACTGGCCGAAATGATTGAGCCTGAGCTCCACAAGTTTGTCGCAGCTGTGGAGTCTCGTAAGGCCACGATTAATGCGCTTCAGGAGCAGATTCACAGTGTAGAAGACGAAATGTTTAACGAGTTTAGCAAAAAGATCGGCGTCGACAGTATACGCGTTTACGAAGAACGAGTGCTTAAGAAACACCAAAAGGCCATTGACATGCGACGCAAAATTACGGAACATGAAGCAAAGCTTCGTGCACAGGTATGTGAATGCTACTTAAGAAAACTTTGGGTATCGGGATAATCAAAAGTGGTTGTTTCCGTGTTGCGTAGATTGAATACTTGCAGTCGCAAGATTTTCACCAACCAATGCTAGCAGCAAAAGAACGAGCCGCTCAAGAAGTGCAGCATTTAAAAGATTTGGCTGAAGAAGAAGCTAGTCTAATGAAAAGAGTTTCTGCATTACGAAAGGAAAGGAAGGAACAAGAGGAAGTGCGTAAGCAGTTGTCGACGAAAGTAGATGATCTAGAGAAGGAGCTGCGCGAGATTAGCAGCAAGAAAGCTCAATACGAGGAGCGGAAGGGCAAAATCCAGCGACGAATCGCAGCAGAAGAGACAGTGTTAGAACGCCTGAAAGATCACAAGACGGAGCTGTTTAAACGTGCCGCGCTGGACCAAGTTCAGCTGCCGACTGTTGTAAGTCGATCTTCGACCGAGGACATTGAGATGGAAGACGTCAGCGGATCCGATAACCATCAAAAGTTGGAGCTTTTACTAGGAGATAAAGCCACAAATCAGGAAGTCGATTTTTCATCTCTACCAGATGCGCATGTTGCAGTGGATGACAAAGAATTTGATGATATCAACGCTGATTACGAAAAACGTATAAGTGTGCTGCATGCAGAGCTCGAGCTGATGCAACCTAATATGCGCGCTCTCGACAAATTCGACGTGATTCAAAGTCGAATCGGAAAAGAAGAAGAGGAACTGGACCGTATCAAGCAACAAGCCTTTACTACTGCGTCCAAGTTTGAAGAAGTGAAACAAGAGCGACACAATCGTTTTATGGAGGCTTTCAACCATATTTCGGGAGTGATTGATGCCACTTATAAGCAATTGACAAGAAGCTCAAAACATCCACTGGGTGGCACGGCGTATTTGAATCTAGAGAATACGGAAGAGCCATATCTGAGCGGCGTGAAGTATAATGCAATGCCGCCAATGAAGCGATTCCGTGAAATGGAAGAATTGTCAGGTGGTGAGAAGACGGTGGCTGCACTCGCTCTGCTTTTCGCAATTCACAATTACCGTCCGTCACCGTTTTTCGTTCTTGACGAAGTTGATGCTGCTTTGGACAATGTAAACGTGAACAAAGTGTCAGCATACATTGCGAGGTGTGATTTTCAATGCGTTGTTATCTCGTTAAAAGACACATTCTACGAAAAAGCCGATGCATTGGTTGGAATCTGCAAAGATATATCATTGCAACAGTCGAAGTCCATGACTTTGGATCTCACCAAATTCGACTAGTGAATTGCATACGAATGATCAATTTATTAACGTTTTTGCTACGTCTGAAGCTTATTTTGCGTGTCTGCAGACTTTTAATGAAACAGGCGCTTTCCATCGAGGACTGCTTTTTGTTGATTGTGTCCCTCTACTGCTCCAAAACGCGTCTTTGACGAGTAATCTGCTTCCTTTCGCACAAGTTCTTGAAGTCGTTGATCAGCAGCTGCTTGAGTTCGGGAAAGTTTGCCATAGCGATGCTCTTCACAAAGCAAGAAGCTTTCGGCCAGGTGGATGTTAAAAGGCACGTCCAGCGTCACATGGCCGGGTGTAATCGAAGTGGAATCCAGCAATATCCACAAATCCTCTTCTTCCGGCATTTCATGAGTCCAAATCATGGACATGCTGTGATCTAAGCCACCAATCGTTGAAAAGGGATTCCTTCGAGGTAATCGAACTCCATCCATCGCCGCAGTTGCTACGTGACTTTTGCTAACAAAGTCCAAATCACTGGTCATTTTCAAAATGTAGTTGGTATTACGCCATTGAAATGGACGAAGTTGAGTCAAATGACGTCGCCACCCAGCAATGGCTGCCACTGTAGCCAGCGACAAGTCTCGAACCTGCAAAAGAGCTTCCAGTAATTCAACACTTGAATCGTCTTTAAATGAGCAACAACACCGCAACAGCTTGTCGAGTCCGGCTTCTCGTGCCACTATCGCTTTGAGCACGACCAGCTCCTCTTCAGAATGCAATCCTTCATACGACAAAGCCTTAGTACTCGAAGGTTTCATTAATACGCCCTGAAGGTCCTATTATCGCTGGCAAATGGTCAATGTCAAAGCTTTATTTAGATTAATTCGCAGCAACTGATGACTAGACTCGTATTTATTTGTCTTGTTTAGCAGCTCGACGTCGGATTTCGTCCCACGTCGTCGATTTCACTGGAGTATCCTTTTCGTTGGGCAAACCAAAAAAGTAGTCGTCTTCATCATGGCGCAATGTTGACGAATTCTTGTCGGAGTATGGGTGGTGTGTGTTCCGTGAGTAAGGCATATTTGGATCATGAGACATTGAGAGATCATAGTCTTCAGCTTTATCCGATTTCATTCCAAAAAAAAATGGTGAGCGGCTTTTCATGTGATCATCTTCTTTGAATGTCTCAAGGTCTTCATCGTATTTATTTTTCTTGTTGCGAAGAGTATCGAGACCAGATATTGGGGGAATGCTAGTTGAGTTTTCGATATTATTATGGCGAGAAAGACTTGCTGACTGAAAGTCAGAGCCCTCAGCCACAGTTGATCCTTCGTCCCACGAATCACTTCATCACAAAGTGTAGAAAAATTAGCACCTATAATCCACGAAAACTTGAGAAACTTGGAACGTACACAGCTGCCGCTGAACGTTTGAACCTGTCGTGAAGCTCCTGCACGAATGGATTATCGGGAATTTTGGTCTGTAGACTAGCATAATAATGAAAATAGTAAGAAGTGAGAATAACGAGTTCGTGATTATTCCTATTTCGACTCACATGGTCCTCGCTCGAGCTGCAAACGGTGACTTGTCTGATGGCAGTATCAGAAGGTCTGAGAACAGATCGCGACGGATACTGATGATGCCATACGAAGCTCCAAAGAAACCTCCAGCTGAATAAACAATCTCATTCAGAGAATACTATGATCCAATTGAAGTTGAATGTTTTCGACTCACAAATCATTGCGAACGCACCCACCACTTTCTTTCGATTTTTGGACAATATCCATAATCCTGCCATGATCGACGAACCAAAAGTGAAACCTAAGACACCACGGCGCCGGCCTATGTTTGCATATTGGGCTAAAAGCTCTTTTTCCGCCTCCGTCCTGTGGATTTATGGCTAGTATGACATTTTAAACTGAACGTATCACGAAGCAACATACTTGCCGATGTGAGATACACTTTTATCGTTTGCCAATTCCTTGCTCAGCGTGTGAATGGCATCGTCCATAGGCGCTGTCGATAGCATCTTCTCGAATCTTTATCGTTGAAATTGCGATATAATTGAATAGAAGAAAATTGAAATATCATACAACAAAATTTACAATAGATTTTAAATGAGATCTCACTTGATTATTATAATGCCTTCGTCTATCAATCGCTTTGTGATTTGATTTTCAACGTATGCAACGAGCTCAGGAATATGATCAGGTAGTTGACATGAAACGAAACATTGTCGTCCAGTGCGTCTCGTAAGTTTTTGTGCAATCTGTTGTTCCTCCATCTCCGGAGCCCCCAAGATAGACGTTATGAGCGGCATGGGACTATAGCGCGTTGTTATGGCAGTTGACAGCGATCTACAGAAGAGTGTCAGATATCAAATCAATTCTAAATATCCTTTGCTTTTGAAGTTTACCCTAAGCAAGGCTTGTCCGTTGCCGGACCCATCCACACAAAGATACAATGGGTTAATAGCCACATCTGCACAATGTAGCTTTGGTCCAAAAGCGTCCCTGACATGTCAATAATTCGTATCCCTCCATTTTCATGTAGCTGAAGTTGCTGCAACTCAGTATCGATAGTGGCTATACCATTAAACAAGTGCACAAATGAGCAAAATATATTGCAATCTAAGCGAAAGATAAGCGTCACCTACGCTCCATCATGCAGTTGACAATTTTTAGAGTAGACAACATGAAAATTATTTTCAAAAATTTCGAAAAGTCAAAATGTTGGCGGACGCGAGTTTGGAGGAGCTAGAGACTCGGCTTGTAACGTTCACAGAGCAACTGCAGAATATTCACGAGCTGCTACAAAGTGATCCAACAAATGTTGAGTTTCTTAGCATTGCTAAGGATCTCGTAGAGGTCATACAGTTGACTAAGGAGACGGTGCGACGATTGCAGAGGGGTTTGTTACCTTTATAGCTAATCTGCTGCGATATAATAAATGTAGATTGATCTTAAGGTCAACGCTGCAACTTCCAATGAATCAGTGAGTCTTGAGACGCCTCACGAGCAATACCAAGAGAAGCTACAAGTTGGTACGTTATCATTCTAAAGACAAATAGGAAGAATTCTAATGCTGTATGTAATATTAATCATAATTCAGAACTAAAGTTCATGCCAGGTTCAATGGTTGAGGCTATACAGCAAGATGTTTGGTATCCAGCTTATGTTAACTCAGTGACAAGTGATAATGACTACAATCTAACGTTTTTGGGCTTTGGAACAACTGCAAAATGGAAAGAAGATGCTTTGAGAGCCATTGAAGTTGATGTCGAGCAGGCTGCGAAGCTGCCGCCTAAAGAAGACATTGTAGAAGGAATGAAATGTCAAGCCAAGTACTATGTTGACGCTGTGATATATCCTTGTTCGATCACAAAAGTCACTGAATTAGGTTTCCAAGTACTATTTGATGGCTATGGCAACTCGGAAGAGGTGCCGTATGAGTATTTGAGACCAGCAGCAGCACCGCTAGAAGCGGAGGTAAGCACTGCTGCTGCCGAAAATAGCATTACTAACACAGTTGATGGTGCTCCTGCAAATGGTGATACTGCAACAGCGCCAAAAGTGGCTCCTGCGGTGATTCACAAGCCTATTAAAATACCTGAGAATCTGCAAATTCTGCCGACCGATACGGAAGCGGAGAAGGAACGCAAGCGTAAACGCCTGCGAGCTATCAAAAGCCTGAATCGACACAAAAATATTGACAATGAGCGCAATATCAAACAGCACGATTGGAAGGCCTTTCAGTACAAAGCAAAGAAAAAAGGCTTGAGGAAAGGCGTGAGTGGTGTTCTGTCAAAGCGTGGCTCAAGTATGTTTGCATCGCCCGATACCGTGCAGGGTCGTGTGGGTGTTGTAGGTAGTGGTCAGGGCATGACTGACTTCCAGGATACACGGATCAAGAAATTCAAACAAGCTTAGAGTGCAAACAAATCTTCTGATGAATTTTTCTGCATCTTTTGTTAACGAAAAGTAAAAACGTGAACCAAATGAACTCAAACGAGGAGCAAAGATTACGTATGGGTAGTTATATCTTGCTTTCAACTCAGACTGTAAAGTATTTTGTTGTGAAAATCGGCCGCTAAATGAGATGCTTGGGTGCCTTCTACTTACTTCTTCTCAATTTGCTGGATAGAGCTTGTGATCTGCTTGACGACGAACAAGAATGCGAGATACAGAGAGCTATCTACCATCTGCAGTGTAGATTTTGTCAATTCTAGTGTCACAATAAATGGCCTTGCACCTTGCACAGAGGAAGCTTAGACTAAAAAAGTCACTAACAACAACAAATAGGATGACTTAAAGGCCGACCATAGAATACTTCGGATCTACTTTGCATGTTTTGTGTGACAGGAATTTAAAATGTAACTAGTAAGTTTTGTCGAAACACGCGTCAAACTAGAACGTTGCTTGATGCTTGACTTTGCAAAGTACATTGTGTGATGTCGACTTCAAATCAGTAACGCTCGTACCCATGATACCGGTGATACAGCCACCGGTCAAGTCTTCATCTAGAATAGGCCGGACGTTTACTGAATTTGGAAGCGCGTTGCACTCAAGAAACTTTACTTTTTGAAAGAAGCGATTGAAGTTGGTGTGCCAACTTCTTCGCATCGACGAAGTCAGGGTAAATTTGCACTACGACATTAACTTAAGTAGTCATCACTATTGTCCATATAACTATAAATATTCACAATTATCACAAGAATGCAAGTAGAACTTTTGTCGAATTAGACAATATTGTAGTAACAGAAATAGTACACGACTTATCCTGTTACGCAACAAATGTGGTACAAGCATAGTAATCATCTCTCCATGATTACTATATTTCATTCTATCATTCTACGGAAGCTGCAGCTGCCAGCGATCTTGGCGTCTTGGTCGCATTGTCGCAGACTCTGAGGTGTGAACTAAAAGATAGAGCGAGGGACAAGCGCAAAGGTCCATTTTAGTACGTACGAAACGGTTCAAAAGCATGGCATACCTTTGCTTACTGAAGTTGTATCATCAAATCGGACGAAGTTGAAAAAAATACCACAAGGTATTATTCTATATTTATCACTTTGTGATATACCTGTCTGTCTGTACTTGATCTTTTTCATACAAAAAGGTACTTGCAAGTATTACAAAAGCAGCCTTTCTTAATGCTATTCTTCGATTCCTTAACTTATACGCTAGAAATAGAAGATGAACGGTCTACAACGCGTGACTTTGTATCCCACGTCGCAGTCTGCAATCTGCGATCAAGGAGGTACGAAAAATGAACCAATTGGACGCAATAGCAACTGTTGCATACTCTGATGAGAACATTGTTGTCAAAAGTGTGGAAAATAATTGCACTCATGACTGCAACAAGCAAATGCAAGAAGTATCAATTGGCAATAATTGTGACTCGATCATTCCTTATGACGGGTTCGAAGAATCGAGCAACTTGTGTTCAATGCCGTCAACGTGCTTAGAGCCAAATGATCCTGAAGAAGATGTGCAATCGCCTATTCTTTGCAAATCAGTATCAAGTCGAAGCCCATTAACATGTAGCGAGAAGAAACAACGAGCGCCATCGTGGACAATCCATGACGTGCAAGAGTATTACGCTATGCTTGAGTTGCTGCAAGACACATGCTATGACTCAAAAGATCGTGACATTTGTCTTTCAATGGACACACTTGGCCACATGGAACAATTGCTCATGTTGCTTATGCCACAACAGTCTCTTTTGTAGTAAGAAACACTTTTTTTAATATTAGATCTTTTTTCCACTCTGTAACTTTACCTTATTTTTAACGAAAGTGATACGTTGCAAGTTTCTTTTCATCACATTGTGGTTGCAACTCATGCAACGTACCATGTTTGTCGGTACAATACATCTCAACATCTTCTGGTCGATACACTGTACCATTCTCTTTCTCAATTCGAGGATCTTGACACATACTGGAACCTCCAACGTTTCGTATCGTAGCTTTTTGATTGCCATGAATTTCAAGTTTCGTCTTGTGTAATGGAGATACTTTTGAGTTGATTGGACCATTTGAAAGACTTGAGAATTCCTTGAGTTTAAACGAAGAAATGGGAAGACATGACTCGGATCGCTTGGAATTTCTTTTGGAGGACAATGTACATATCAAATCATGACATTTCAATGTAGTACGTGCAAGTTCCATCTCCAAAGTATCAGAAATTCGATCTTTTGACTCAAATGTAAAAATGATCTTGAAAGTGATTTCCAATGCTATAGGATTGGAAGAATGAACGATATTCGCATTAGAACCAGTGGAAGGTTCAGTTATCCAAAATGTATAGACGTGATCTCCTGGAAGTAATGCAATGTACTGCATAAGATCAAGAGAAGATTGACTGTCAAATAGAACAGCTTCGGATATTTGAACTTGTTGTATATCCATTGGATCACAAACACGAACCATAAGAATTCCTCGACCTTGAATCCTTTCAACAAGTAATTGTTCAAATGAAGGAATAACAAAAACAAGAGGTACACTTGAAAGTGTTAACTTGCGTGTTTCTTGACGAAAAAAACGTAAGATGTTTTCATTTCGACTTGTCGGAAGTTGTACATCTTGCTCACTCTTGTCATTTACTTGGATAAATGACAAACCATCGTTCTTTGAGACTTGTAATGATGATGATGCCATATTAGCAAACATACTCACTCGTTTTGAAGGTGTACCAATCAAATCAACATCATTTACTGATCGTCGACGACTAAAACCATCAAATGTTGATGTTGTACTTGGCCATAAAAGTGCTTCTCCTGCTGGTAAAGATTGAAATAATTCTTCATATAGATCAAAGTAGATCGCATCGTTCTTAAATGCTTGTTCATCCACATTACGTTGACGTACTAATTTTTTGGTACGGTACCAATCCAATATCATTTCAAAATGTTGCGGGTTGCGATCAATATAAAACGCATCATCAAGGCAACTACTTTTGCCACAGTTGCATGCAATAATCTGATTCAATCGTTTAAGTGGATATTTCGCAATTAAACTCTCTTTGCAACGAAAAAGTTTCCCACCCACGTCAAATGCAACAATTCGTGTCGGGTTTTTTGCCAGAACATTTCGAAGATCCGAGACACTCTTTGAATGCCACGGAACTCGTGTACGTCCAACTGTATGGTCAACTTGGATTTCTTGACTTGTAGCACGTACAAGAACTGGTAGTACACTATGCATTGAGCTCAACGTGACAGAGTGCGTATCGATCATGTCGTGATGAATCTCGCTTTGTCGAGGATCAAGAACTGGATTGATAAAGATCGAGAGCTTTCCATCAGTGTTACTACTTGAATTGTGCTCCGACAATACATTCACTGAATGATTGTCGTCGTGAACTTGTAATATACTTGTCTTGCTATTCTCTTGGCTTGCCATGAAGATTAAAGTTATGATATGATCTCTCTGCCTCTCCATTCACATTGTAAGACGATTGGACCGCAATATTATTGTTCTGTGCCATAAAGTATTGTGAAAGGTCGTACAACGTGGGTACCGATTGGCCAAAGTCAAAGCCTGACGTCTTCCGATGCACACTGTATCTTATACCGAGTGGGTACGAAAATTGGGGGTATCGTGGCACATTCGAACGACATTCATAAC
>NW_020187031.1:1088953-1093908 GCF_900000015.1 Plasmopara halstedii | reverse complement strand
AAGTGCTACCAAGTGCAGCGGGGCTGCCGTAGCTCTGCGCTTTGAGGAAGCGTAAGTTAGGTCACCGATCTAACGTTCTATACTTAAAACAAGTACGAGTTCAGCGGATCGCAATCCGCTTACTCCAAGAGTAGTGATCGCCTTAACCCAAGGCTAATTAACTCTTCCGTTTAAACCAAAAACTGACTTTATTTATTTTTTCTGCGGCAAAGCCGCCTAATATATATTTAGATGTATAGATTAGATTTATATAGTAAAATCTAAATACATGCATAACCTGGCTACCCAGCCACGTACCGTATTTTTATTTGGGTGTAGTCACATCATGCCCATCTGGTGTGACACACACACCTGTTACCAGGGTATGTGTAACCCCGTTGCAGAGAGGATATCCCTTCCACTCGTTCGAGATGCTGGTTTCAAACTGCCGGTTCCATGTCCACCCTACATGGAAACAGAAAAGTCCGTGCTCACCGAGCAGGGTAAGTGGAGGATGACCCTTCCATGTTGCCTTCCGTGAGCTCTCTCGGTCTGGCGGCTAACCCTTTCTCGGCGAGCGGTCAGAACTTTAAAAGTGGCATGAACGATTCTTCGAATGCTTTCCCTTAGCGATACTATAGCTCTACCTCATGGTGAAAACGAAATTGAGTCGACCAGAGTGATGTCAACCAGGTCGTTCTTCTAAAAGATAAAATAGTACATACCATCCCTGTATAAGAGAATTTATAAAAATTGGATAAGGTGTATGTAAACGCTCATTCAAAAGTGTTGATATGTCAACACAACTGGCTGTTGGAATGCGCTGTGAGCTCTTGTCTTCGGGTGCCAGTGGCAGCTTACGTGCTAGTATCAAGCGTTATGGCGAAATTGCTTACATTGGACCGATTGATGGTCTATCAGGTGATGACTGGCTAGGTGTGCGGTTGGACAAACCATTGGGTAAGAGCGACGGTTCGTTCAAAGGTAAACGCTACTTTGACTGCAAGCCATTGCACGGCGCTATTGTGCGGTCAGCGAGGGTCAATGTTAGGGGAGAATTTCCTATACTTACAACTCATGAGGAGAGTTTGGCTCATGCATTAGAAGAGCGACGCAAAGAGAAGCAAGAAGCAAGGACTACAGTTGCTGGATCTACTTTCGATGCTTCAAAGCTACATCGAGAGATGACAACTGATGAGCTCGCAACAAAGTTCTGGGAATCATTTACACAACAAGAAGAGCATATACGCAAGCAAGTGGGACTGTTCTGTGAACAAAAGAAGCAGCCGTTGCCATGTGACACAGCCAAGGAGGTGCAGCTCGTCGCACTGGTGCTTGAGGTGAATAATATGCGAGACGCTGCTGCAACAGCATCGTCGTTGTATTTATCACCTTACGATACTCGTCATACTCAGTTAATTCTGTCCAGACTTCAGGAATTAATAGCAACGACCCGCACAAAATTTGCTCCAAGAAAAAAATTTATGTTTCGAGCTCATGCTGCAAGACAGGCAAAGCTTAAGCCATCAAAGGAAGTGACTCAGCCAGAACAAGACACAGCATCCGGTATATACGAATGCAAAGACAATCAAGTAAGAGCAGTGGAGTTCAACGAGCTTGTTTATGCTAATAAACAGAACCAAGTGATTATCATCGATTCTAATAGCTTCTCTGACACAGACGCCAATAAGAATCGCGACCTTAATTTCTCACACTTGACCAATTGCGTTGTATTGGTGTGTGTTGAGACCTTGGCAATTCGTGGAGATGCATTGAAAAACTGTGTCTTTTACACGGGAGCGATATTTGGCAGTTTGTGGCTTGAAAAGTGTATAGGATGCGAATTTTTCGTTGCCTGCCGCCAGCTCCGTGTCCACTTGAGCAGTGCAACAACATTCCACCTTCGTATCGGAAGCCACCCTATAATTGAAGACTGTCAGCAAATGCAATTTGGACCGTATCGCTTGCAGTTTGAGGGGCTAAAAACACAATTGGAGCGTCTCGGATTGTTGAAAGACTCGGGTCTTTGGGCTAAAGTGAACGACTTTAAGTGGCATAAAGCTCAGCAATCTCCTAACTGGTGCATTCGCGACGCAAAGCAGCCACTACCTCCGATCCCGGCAGAGTTAGAAAACGTAGTTTCGTATGAATGATCTCGTTCCACATGAAGCAGAGAGCATACTTAACAGGCCGAGACGAGAGTGTCAACATCACATTTAAAGATAAGTATATGCAGCGGAATCACCCCGTCCTCCTTCTATCGTGTCTGTTCTAATCATCTAGTCGTGTTTGCTCTTCTTGTGCTTCTTTTTTTTCTTGGCATCTTTGTCCTTGTGTTTATGCTTTTTCAATGTCACCTCTTTTACTTCAACGGGCTCAGCTTCTTGTCGCACTGCATCGTCGTGAACAATTTTGTCGTGCTTGCGCTTCTTGTCCTTAGTCACCTTTTTATGCTTCTCAATGCCTTTACTTTTCTTTACCTTCTTCTCTTTCGTCACTGGTTCTCCAGCAACCAGATTGAGATGCTTGGCTTTCTTCACCTTCGTCGACACAGCCTTCACAATGTCATTAAAAAGCATCGTGGCTTCAATCGCGACCATACTACCCGCAACATGAACACTATCATACTCAGTTAGTACAATCTATTGCAATGAGATGTTGGCTGATGCCGTCATTTACTCACTTCAGCACTTTGACGTCAATTTCGTTTCCTACGGAAATAGAGGAACCATTTTCGCTCAACCTGAATCAAAGAACTACGTCAATGACATTGTTACTTTTCGTGGCAGGAACCTTCGTACCAGCAATCCTGGGCATAATTATGCACGTATCCTTTTGGAAGTTCAGCCTCCGCCACAGAGCCATTGAAGACACCAGCAAATAGCATACCGACGTGATTACTACCGATCTTATTGACAAAACCACGCAGCACCATTCCTTTCTTCGGTTGAAAAACGAGCGCATCGGTTAAGACTTTGCAATGGATATATGGCATCTCGTTTACAATGACACCGTAAGGCTTGTTCAGCTGAATGTTACTAAAGCTTAGTATGACGCCTTGTAGAGGCTCCGAGTAGCGCATAAGCTGTTCCGTTAGATGTTGTTCGATACCCACACGTGCGTTCATAACATGACATGGCGACAGACTCACACTATGCCGCACTTTGCATAACACAAACGCGTTCGACGCCATTCTCGCTTCCAGCAATTATAAAATTTATGTCAAATACGTATCTTATTATTTCAGTAGATCACAGTGTTGCGCTAAGGTTACTGTAGTGACGAGCGGCTTAAAATTACGGAATAGCAATGAATGTAGTGATGCTGCGTCGATCCGCCGTGGTGATAACCGCTAAGCAGAGTTTGGGTCGATTTACGCCCATTGCATTCAGCGACAGTGTACGTGGATTTGCAAATGTTCCTGCACAGGGCAAGCCGGACCCGAAGTCAACGTGGAGCGAAGTGATCGAGAAGATGTCGAACACCTTTTTTCTCTCGGACGTTTTTCGTGCTACCTGGTTAGCATGGGAGATGCACGTCGAGCGCAAAGTCACAATCAATTACCCATTTGAGAAAGGAATGCTTAGCCCACGTTTTCGTGGAGAACATGCACTGCGTCGTTACCCGAGCGGAGAGGAGCGGTAAAACATTTTGTCTCTCATTGAAATTGTGCGATGAGATTTCTTAATAACTTGTTCTATAGATGCATTGCTTGCAAGCTTTGTGAAGCTATTTGTCCTGCTCAGGCCATTACTATTGAAGCGGTTCGTTTAGAGAAGCATTTTGATTATCATGATGAAAAGTAAAATGATAAGAATTATTTCGTACATACTGCTACAGGAACCGCGTGCGGATGGAGCGCGTCGTACCACGCGTTATGACATCGACATGACAAAGTGCATTTACTGCGGATTTTGTCAGGAGGCGTGTCCTGTTGACGCTATCGTTGAAGGCCCGAACTTCGAATTTGCCACCGAAACTCACGAAGAATTGCTGTATGACAAGGCCAAGTTGTTGGAAAATGGCGACAAGTGGGAGTTTGAGATTGCTAAGAATCTTTCGGTCGAGCAACTCTATCGTTAAGCAGACAAACAATTTACGAAAAAGAACCTCAAATGGGATTTTTAGCGAAACAAGCAATGTCTTTTGCGCTTACAGTTTGCTTTTAGGCACCTTTTATCACTAAGAAATAAAATCTGAATGCTTTAATTGATCTTTGCAGCCATTTGGTATGCCGAACGATTATCTATGGCGATCAATTACGTAAAGGTCTATACTTTTTGGATAGATAAGTAAGCATTGTGTCGATACAAAGAGGAAATGAATATCAATTCGTTTTTTTGGTTGACATTGGCATGCAGGAGGATATTTTGTACCCTTTTCATCAATCGTTTCAAAACTGCAAAATATAAACTACAGCGGAAATGTCGACATGGATCTACCACAAAGGCAACAGCATTGTCGCGCACTTTGCACAGGGGAAACTTCGACTCTCAGAAGTCGTGTTAATAAACGAACAGATAGTGCTCATACCCGGAGAGGTGCCACTGAAATAACCGACACCATATGTTCAATATTTATATTAGGATTGATTATATAAAGGCGGATACTAAATATCCGAATTACTGCCTCCTAGAAAAAGAGTATTTTGATAGCAGCTTACCCCCCTACAAATACCGGTTTTCCGGTCCTTGTAGATATTCACAAATACATCTGGCCAAATGTTGAATTTTGTACCTGTATTGTTAAAATAAGGAGTAATCAAGATGTCGAATATTTGGCAAACTTTTGCATCCGCTTGTATGTGAAGTATCCGATCCCAACCCTTTTGTGTGTTGACGACTTATTGAGCCAGCGTTTGCTTGGTTCGAAGTGGAAAGCACTTCGCTGCGCTTGGATCTACTCGACTTCCAATAAAAATTGACCGTTTCATTCATAAGAATACTTGACCATATGCCCCAAAACATTAATACACG
>NW_020187031.1:1088413-1088943 GCF_900000015.1 Plasmopara halstedii | reverse complement strand
CAGCATCAAGCAATCGATGGTGGCTTATGCTGATGCCAGTTGGGCAAGTGACCAAGACTGTGGAAGATCGGGACAGGATATGTTATCACCATAAACGGGACAAGTGTCAGCTGGAAGTCTCAAAGGCAGCCTTCAGTGGCTATGTCAAGCACTGAAGCTGAATATATGGCGCAATTCGCTGTTGCTCAAGAAGTCATCTGGATCAGAAGACTGTTGATACAGGCAGTTCAGGACAAGCAAGTGAACCAACAACGTTTTTCAAGACAACAAAAGTACGATTCTATTAGCAAGCAATCCAAGTCAACATTCAAGGGCCAAGCGCATCAATACCAAGTTTCATTTTGTGCGAGACCAAGTCAATGAAGCAACCATCAAGATTGAGTATAAGTCGACAGAAGAAATGGTTGTAGACATACTGACCAAGTCTGTGTCAAGAGCTAAATTGACCAAGCACCTACAGTCCATGGGACTCAAATCAAGTCAAGGGTCATCAATCGGATGCTCTGGGTCAAGGGAAGGTGTTGGAGATT
>NW_020187031.1:1088312-1088403 GCF_900000015.1 Plasmopara halstedii | reverse complement strand
GAGGAACTATCCGGTCCATGACAAGGAGCTCCTTGCCATGAAGTATGCCCTCGTGAAGATGGTGCATCTTCTGGGCTCTAGGCCCTTTGTT
>NW_020187031.1:1087571-1088302 GCF_900000015.1 Plasmopara halstedii | reverse complement strand
CATGTCACGCATGGCATGCAGCGACTGCTCCGATACTTGAGTGTCACTCCACGTTCAGTCCGCGAGCCATGCACGGGACTCCTGTCCGATCCAGATTTGGTATTTCGACAAATCGTATACTCCGATCTCCAGCACATTAACCGTACCGGTCCAGTGCCCGCGCCAATAGCGTTTCACTTCCGAGCAATTTTTATCTCACCAAACTCCACCAGGAGACGTGCGCGTAACGCCCAAGGTTTTCGACCTCCAATGATTCCATGGCTCATGGTGTTCCAGTCATGTCATAGGTCATACCCCGAGTCCAAGTCTAAGACTAAGCAGCATTTCACGCTATTAAAGTCAAGAAACTTGACACCGAGGTCTACAGGGACCCTCGGCACCGTGACACATGTCCTCGTCGCTAAGTGAACAGTGACTGTCACTCAATCGCGGTTTGAGCCTCAGCATACCGCTGACTTCTTTCTATCGTGGGACATCGAGCATAATTGCGCGACGCCCCGGAGTCGATTAGGATCTGACATGGCTTCTCAAAGCCTTTCACGGTCGCTTTTATGACCAGCAAACCCGGCTTGCGTACACGTTCCGTGTACAAGAGCACGAACTGACCTCTACCGCTTTGAGGCACAACGGAACTCAGTTCTTCTCCAGTTGGGCAACTGGGTGTCGTTGATTCCGTGCGGCAAACTAGAACACCGGTGAGAAGCAAAATATCATATCAATGAACCTCGACG
>NW_020187031.1:1087237-1087561 GCF_900000015.1 Plasmopara halstedii | reverse complement strand
AAAGCTAGCGTACGGCGTCGCCGTCGCCTCTCCGGAGAGGTTTTATGTCTCGGCATGAACAGTGGGAATACGCACTC
Source organism: Plasmopara halstedii (assembly GCF_900000015.1). NCBI lineage: Eukaryota > Oomycota > Peronosporomycetes > Peronosporales > Peronosporaceae > Plasmopara > Plasmopara halstedii. The sequence goes on along the minus strand of NW_020187031.1, from coordinate 1,087,484 downwards.
AGCGCCGTCCTGTCCGTAGCCCAGATGTTATTGACATCATCCGACGGAGAGCCACTGGCTCCGCAGTTTTCGTCTAGTGGATAACATGCCACTTCACGCGCATCTGAAGGGCCTTGCCCAAGATGCCTCGGATCGCGTTCGACCATGCCACTCGTGGCATGTAGTGACTGCTTCGAATCGTGAGCAGTCTTCAGTGAATTACGTGCTGCACCCCGCGCATCACTGGGGACTCGCCCTTGATGCCTCA
>NW_020187031.1:1086804-1087227 GCF_900000015.1 Plasmopara halstedii | reverse complement strand
GTTACACAGTGTTTGGTTACTAGGTCGATCTCATGACGCACACCTCGGTCCGGAGGTAGTTCAGATGGCGGGGCTGTGGAGTCGACGTCAAGAACTTCCTTCACTAAGGAATAGTACGAATTCAAATATTTCATCAAGATCGAAGATCCAGTCCGTGTGCTCAGCACCCTCTTGGTGTCCTCCAGGACAGCTTCATCCAGAAGCAACGACGGGTTAATCTCGTATAATGACCACTTCGGCTAAGTCGCCTGCCTTGAAGGCACCGCCGAACACATCTCACCCAGCTATAGAAGACCATCCATCGCAGGAATACCTGAAGGGTGACGTCGCTGTCTTCCTCCCCCGTCTTAAAGCTGACGAGGGTGTATAATTGTGCGCTATCGTCTACGGTAGGCTCATTCTTGGTCAGGGTCGACGCCTGGC
>NW_020187031.1:1086461-1086794 GCF_900000015.1 Plasmopara halstedii | reverse complement strand
TAATGGCGCAACGTGCTCCACCTTTGCATGGAGCGACGCATTCTTCAGCACAACGGCTTGGAGCCGCTTCGACTGAGCGCGATAGTCCTCACCATGAGAAGTAGTGGCAATTCACAGAGCTGATGGTCTTTACACGACGAAGATGCCCACTGAGTGGGGTGTCGTAAGTCTCATACTGAATACAGTATATTACAAATTCTCGTTGCGAGGAGCCACAAATTCGTGGCGAAATCGTCGAAACGGTGCTATAATAAAGCAATCCATAATTTAATGAATATCTGTGCAACCGTGCACGCAGTCACTACGACAACGTTTTGTCCGAATTTTAAACTC
>NW_020187031.1:1086235-1086382 GCF_900000015.1 Plasmopara halstedii | reverse complement strand
TGATCGTATCCCCGTACACGTCCGTGTACCACAAGCAGCCCGCCGCTGCTCTTCGCCGGTTCGAGAGTGCATAGACTCTCAGGGGCTAAGTCCCCATGGTGCGCGCCACCCGTGCACCTCTCATGAAGACTTGGTTCTTCCCCAGTT
>NW_020187031.1:1084998-1085113 GCF_900000015.1 Plasmopara halstedii | reverse complement strand
GCTACCCGTGGGTTCTGCCCGAGAACTTTCTAAGCTGGAACGAAAGCGAAGACATGTTTTGGTCGTGGGTGAAGACTCTCAATCACCCACCCGAGGAGTTACGGGAACTCCAAGT
>NW_020187031.1:1084478-1084556 GCF_900000015.1 Plasmopara halstedii | reverse complement strand
CTCGCGATGAGCGCGGGTACGGTATGCGTTCCTCAGCATCCACACCCCGTTCGGGCAAGAAGCCCCGGACTACTTTCA
>NW_020187031.1:1082496-1082574 GCF_900000015.1 Plasmopara halstedii | reverse complement strand
ATGTCTTGACGTACCTGGCGACCCACTTGTACATGTGGGTCCACCAGAAGACATGTGAGACCGACAAGAAGGTCTTTA
>NW_020187031.1:1082419-1082486 GCF_900000015.1 Plasmopara halstedii | reverse complement strand
GCGTGTCCCAGTGAGACTGCTTCACAGCCGCGGCAGCAACAACAGCAATCGTCTCCGAACTCGTACA
>NW_020187031.1:1080898-1081232 GCF_900000015.1 Plasmopara halstedii | reverse complement strand
ATAAGAAAACAAACAAGTGGTACCTAGAGCTCTTTGGGGTAATCTTCAAACGAAGACAACTCACACATATACATAATCAGCTGTGCCCGTTGCAAGCTCGAACACCTCTATTTAATCCCAGTCATGATGGGCAAAATCTTGCATTTGTGACATAAAACAGAAATCCAAGTTCTTTTAATTCTCGGTACATTCGACCGCCAGATATAAATGGCAAAGTAGCATCACGAGAGATTAAGGATATTGTCATTCCCTTTGTTGTTGCAGCAGTAATGTCACTTTTATATTGAGATGCGAGTTGTGATGTCTTGGCAATAATCTCCAAATAAACACCATC
>NW_020187031.1:1078260-1078418 GCF_900000015.1 Plasmopara halstedii | reverse complement strand
GACATTCAGCTTCATGTCGATCAGTCGATGCCATCAGGCAAGTGAGACCGTTGAATTCATCTACATATCGTAAGATAGCCTTTTTCTTCCGCACCGGTCGAATGCTTGTTTCATCTTCACCATCTCTTCCAGGTGGTAATGACTTCTTTGTGGTTTGT
>NW_020187031.1:1078146-1078250 GCF_900000015.1 Plasmopara halstedii | reverse complement strand
TTGACATGGTTGAGGTACATCTTGAACATCTTCTGGACTTCGTCCTTTGACTTCATCGAATACACTTTGACATATCTAGTGTTCATTTCGATGAACGTCACCAC
>NW_020187031.1:1078004-1078136 GCF_900000015.1 Plasmopara halstedii | reverse complement strand
ATTAGTTTTTGGCGGTATATATTAATAAGCAATGATAACCAGTGGCCGTTTTAACTTAATTACAGGTGATCAACATAGAACAGTTGAGAGTTGCTATGTATTTTCTTATTACAATGCTATACCTACTCGGCT
>NW_020187031.1:1077866-1077971 GCF_900000015.1 Plasmopara halstedii | reverse complement strand
ACGAAAAGACCCGTTAGACGTTACGCCTCTCTTGCTCGAAAAGTAAAGTCAAGATTATATTTTTAATCGTGAAAAGTGTCTTTTTTCACAGTGAAGGCAGCAAGC
>NW_020187031.1:1072522-1072599 GCF_900000015.1 Plasmopara halstedii | reverse complement strand
TTTTGCATCGCAACGAATTTTACATAACTCGGTCTCTGCATCATTCACAGGAAAAGAAGTGTTTTCTGTTCCACAAG
>NW_020187031.1:1071737-1072443 GCF_900000015.1 Plasmopara halstedii | reverse complement strand
AAGTCAGACAATACTACATTTTAAGTGTGCTCTGGCCTTTTAATTAGCAAAGGCGGCCGTACTGCAGGGTGCTTGGACAAGCGACACCTAGCCCAGTGCAATCAGGCAGAACCCCCATCTGAGTTGGAATTTGATTGAGACCTGGAAGTGATGGCTTGGGAGCGCGGTGATCATGTAAAGAGTATGATGCTCGAGGATTATGGTCTCTAACTTACATATTTATTTGTTATGTCAAGCACACCTACGGGCACTGTGTCCACGAGATACCAATTGAATAGCGGTGTGCTCACTAGACAAAAAACGCTGGTTCATCTAACCAAAAATGACAATGCAGCAGTTAAGCCGACAAAACTCGAGAAAGATCGAAATGATATAATAGATTGCAAGAAATGCACTTCAGGCGTTTGAATGGAAGATCGAGACAGGTTAAAGCTTAAGCGCCCTAATTGCTGGCCCCGATGCATACCAGGCTGAGAAGTAAGTATATCCAGGGCAGGAGAATCGATTGGCGTACCATGATCCAGCTGAAACGCTTCAAGAGGATCGACTAGAATCACAACCTAAAGATAAATGCTTCAGACGTTGAGTGGGCCTCTATTGATGTTGATAAACGGATCAGATGCCAAAGAAATTAAAAAAAGACACAAAGCACACAATAATGTGCGCAAGGAATGATGATGAAGGATGCTTTGCCAAAGCTGTTCTC
>NW_020187031.1:1071034-1071727 GCF_900000015.1 Plasmopara halstedii | reverse complement strand
TTTTTCCCGATCCAGCGTATTTGTACCCATTCTAGGGTTCATTTTATCTTTTACAAGCAATTGAAAGTCCAAAAAATTAGGCACCCTCAATACCCGATATCAGTTTTGACGGGTATATAAAGTCTCAAGGGTGGAGCCGCATGTTTATGTATCAAGTTTCAAAAGTTATTTAATCATGTAGTTGAATCGATTTGGAAGGGGAATAAAGTCTGGCAGGTGATTTTGCGCCTCCACACATTTTTTCTCATTCTTCAATTTGCCGCCAACCCCCAAGCCAAGAAAATCAAGCCTAAATGGACAGCCAAAGCCATCGGATCACCCCCAGCAGCGAGGCCTCCCCCGGAGAACCCCCCAACCAAGGCGACGGGTCGGGGATCTTGACTAGACGGTCGTCGTCTGCGCCCGCAAGGGTGACGGGCGGCCTGAGCCCGATTTCCGACCTTGCCGTTGTGGTTGAGGGGCCCAGGGTTGAGGCCCAACACTGGGATAACGTGGCCAAGACGACTACGATTCCCCAGACAAGCCCCCAGCGTGGGGACTCCCCCGAGGAACCCCAAAACCAAGGCGACGGGTCGGGAATCTTGACTAGACGGTCGTCGTCTGCGCCCGTAAGGGTGACGGGCGGCCTGAGCCCGATTTCCGATCTGGACGTTGCGGTTGAGGACCCTAGGGTTGAGGCCCAACACAGGAATG
>NW_020187031.1:1069793-1071024 GCF_900000015.1 Plasmopara halstedii | reverse complement strand
AAGTACCAAGGTGGCAGTGGAAATGGCGTACTAATACCGACGACAGAAATAGTGTGCTGTGTACTTTGATAAATAAAGGAAGGCGGTTGTGCTCGATTTTTTGAGTTCCGCAAAAATTGAGCGTATGTCTTTTGGATCGTGCATTTCGAAAGTTTTAGATGTGCATCATGAGCAAAGTGGAGGCCGACATGTATGTATGGTAATCAAGTAGAAAGACACTTGGCGAGTAATGCTTATTCCCACGCTTGGACAAAGCATGTAGATAACTGGCACCATTTCATACAAGGATTATGCGCAGCCATGAAATAACACATTTTGGCTTTATCGGCATTAATAATACTGACATGCTCACGAAAGCGGTCGGGAACACAAAGCTCAAGTTTCTGCGAGAGCCAAGTGAGAAAAATATCAATCCAGTGCCCAAACACGTACCCGGGCGGGAGTGTTGTAATTACATTTCTGAATGTATGTAGGAAAGGATTGATTGGCGTCACAAAGGCTTGTTGTGGTTACGACCACAGTCAATATAGTTAAATTACAAGAAGAGAGCACATCTTGTTTCTTACCGGCGACGCTGGCAATACACACACCACCAAATGCACGACGAAGACCGCCGTTGCGAGAATGGTTGATACATCCATCTACACGCTATACGACGTCAGCGCACTTTGAACGACGCTTAGGTCGTCTCTAAATCGCACTGTATTGTGGTGTTAGTACACCCTTTACAATTGTGCCTCGGACATAGAGCGGTATGAAAAGTATCCAAGTATGATACGATGATGAAGCATTTTGATAAGTTTTGGTACGGATGAGGTAGATAGTGAACGGAAAAGAGGAGATCTTGTGAGACACGAGTGTCGATAGCCTCACACTATGCAATACACATATTTTTTTTACTGCACATAGTAAACTTGATAGATTTTGTATTAACTAGCCTAACCGCAGACAAAAAATACCTCTAAATGGATTTAAAGATTCTTTCAGACTCAGTGAGGTGTACACTATTTGTGCGCTGGCTAGCGTGGACTTCAGTACGAGGTACAGACAATTCTACAACGGCGAAGCGCAGAAGTGAAACTAATACTTCATTTACTTTGTCAAAGTAGTGGCAGATGTCTCGCGAGTAACTTTCAAGCAAAGGGAAAATATGATAATTCTTGCTTTTTTTTAGAGCACTTTATCTGGCATGTCCATGTTGATGGCGTTGGTGAGTATAATATTTTGAGTT
>NW_020187031.1:1063020-1068845 GCF_900000015.1 Plasmopara halstedii | reverse complement strand
CCTTATTATACGATGCAGTAGTGCTATATGATCGTTTGCGTCCGACCTTATTATACGAAATCCGTTGCTGCTCAAAATCTCCAACTACTCTGTAAAACAATGTAGTTTCGTAGAAAAAGAGGAGGACCTACCACTTTCGGACCTTTCTTGCTTAGCACACTTAAAGTCCAGTAGCGAGACGTCATCAAGTATCATAGAAGTGTCATCTCTTTTGGCTGCCAAATTTCCCTCTTCGCTATGCTTTTCTATTTGCTGCGCAAGATGAGGTTGCAGATTATTTTTTTTTTTATTTTCGTTCTCGTTCTCGTGACACGCTGTGCTCAGCAACGCGACTACAAATTCATTGTGCAGATCTGAAATGACGAGGATGTAAGTACATAAAGCTCGACAACTCAAGCTGAATACGTACGTTTGTTAGGTCCCAGCAGCTCCTCGGCTACCGCATGAAACTCTTTATGCGAGAGCTTAGCCACCAAATATAATCGAAATGAGCCCCAGTAGCGTTCCCATGCATTGCAGTTGGTGCGTTGCAAGCGGTGGAACAATTGCAGCTTTAGCTTCCGTGCTTCGGACAGCGCTGGCAGCTCAGCCATATCGAAGTTTGTTGATGTGTGACACATCACGTTGCTCATGGACGCTAAGTTGATGGAGGCGCGCTTGCGCGCCTTCTACACCAAGCACAACCCGGACAATGACCAAAACATGTATGTCTGCAAACTTGTACAAGGATATCCGTACTACCCTTGTAGCACTCCCCTTATCTAGGTAAAGCTGACTTATTTTTCGTCTCTTCAGCGCCGAGATTGTGCGAAAATTCGCCGGTAGAGAGCGTCAGCTGTGCGCGAAACTTCTTAAGAAGTATGGAGAAGCACCTGATCTTACGTTTGGTGATGTTTCTACTGATCAAGATGATGTAAGCAAGACAACAGATGCAGTAATATACTCGTATGCCGCGTACCAGAGCGATTTCAAGCCGTATCCGTTGGTCAAGGCCACACCTACTTCGCTGGACTTTCGATCGAAACAATTTGATGCACTTAAGGCCTTACAAACACCTAGAAGGCTGCTAGAGCTTCCAGTACCCACGGCTTATCCACTGGATAATATTCAAAAGTGCCGGCATTTGGTACGTTTGTTAAGCTAAAACTGCACAGCGCTAAAAATTTGACAGATCAAATCACTTTTCTTTAGCTACCAAAGTCAGATGTGAATCGGCAAACTCTCATTGTAAGACCAAATAAGGCGAGTCCATCAACAGCTAAAGCTATTAAAACTTCAAAAACATCATCTCCTGCCGCTCCGTCGCTATTTGAACAGCTTGCTGGTAATCAACAGATGAAGGTTTGACTTTAAGCTATTTTGACGGATATTTAACATGGTTTGGTCTTGTTTGTATGATAGACACCTATTTGGACGGACCTTTCCGTGTTCTTCGTCGCTGTTTCCTTGAACGATTGAGAGTTCTTGTCGTCATAAGACGAATTAATAGCGTCCGTGGCACTTGTTCGGGATTCTTAAAGGCTTTTGATAAACACATGAACCTCGTGCTTTTGGATGTGAGTCAAGAGTATATCCCGCTTCAAAACTACACGAGGCTGCTGCGAGAAGTTCAAAAGGGAAATCGACCAGCAAGTGATCACGTGTTCTCCGCCGCTAATCGGCAGCGCAATCATCGAGTACTATTCAGTGTGGGTGGAACAAAACGCGAGTACGTGAAGCAGCTTTTCATACGTGGAGATAACGTCGTCTCGATCAGTGCAGTGGACAAATTTTCGAACGAAAGACCGCGACATTCGTGTGCTCCAAACATAAAACGCATGTTAAGATCTTAGTGAAATTTAGATGTCCCAAAGATGTATATTTGGTGTATGAATGGGATGAAATGGCCAAGATCTTAAGCTTTACTAAAAACGTGGACGCAAAGTCAACAATTTTTCAAGTTGAGCGCATCTTTCATCAGAATTGAAGACTCAAACGCTTATAGATTCTCTGGGTCGTCGTTTTCGTGCGCTTTGAGCATCTTACGGTTATACGCTACTGTTCCCAATACCGATGCCAGCAGAAAGACGAAAAAAGCGTAGAAGACAAAGAAAACCCAAAGCGCCGTGTTCGTATCGTCTGTCTGCAACACTGAGCGTGTGCACAAAGCAAAGAGAGCACCAAGAAGAGCGTAGACCCCGATGATACACAAGGGAATAATCAGCAGATCCTGCCAAGAATTGCCGCAGCAGAGCACTCGATATTCGTTTTTCTTGGTCGTTGACGATTTGTGCGGCTTAACGGTGGTGAAATTTACGTCATCTGTGGACACTGCGACTTCTGTTGGCGGCGCTTGAGCCTCCACAAGCTGAATTTTTGACATGTTATCACGATGTTTGCTGCAGCAAAAAGTTAGTGATTCCTGTTGTGGTTAATGCCTCAAATTGATAGCGACGCTTTGTTGAAAGCGAAACCCCTCGCTGTGTGAAGTACGCATCACTTCCATAAATACCGAATAGATTGGACAAGTCATTTCATAATAGCTCTGAGCTACATGTAATTTAAGGCTGGAGTTAAAGCTGAGAAATAAATAACGCTAACCGGTTGGTATGCATTAGATTGTTGATATATTCGAAGGCGGCTATCGTGCAACAAAGGTGCTGCAACGCACTGGCAAACGGCAGTCTGGACGTTTGCGTTCGACATTGTGTTGCTCTGACCTCGTTTGCTTTGGAATTATGGAGGGTTTAGTGTTGGTTGAGATGTCCTCAGGGGCTCTGCACTATACCAGATCTTTCTCTGATGACTTTGATAGGAGGCATCCAAAGACCGAGCGTCTCAACCTTAGTGCACTTCTTTATGCGCTGCAAAACTTTGCAGGTACGACACAGTAAAGTATCAGTAGACAAAAGTGCATATACCAAATCATGCTCAGGCAGCAGTACTCGACCAACAAAAAAATGCGTTGCAGTTGATGCAGCTCTCGATAGGGACGAATGTATTACCGCCGGGATCGTTATGTTCACCACGCCTCTCGAAAATATGGTGCTAGCAACCACGCCATCCCGCAGTCTTCTTGTGGTTAGACCACGTATCTGTGAGCGTGTCTATTGTCACTTAATGTAATGTTGCAGGTACTCTTTACTCATCCAGAATTTAACGTTGAGGTAGCAAAGTAAGTCATAAACGTAATTTCTGTGCTTGCCTTAACTAGTATACTAAATTGTTTTGACATCGACAGAAGACTTGTAAAGCGTTTTGCTTTCAATTACGATAAGTGCGACGACGTGACGATGCAGCAATCAAATTCAATCGCCATGTTGGTAAGTCATATGTTTAGACAATGCTCATCTTTTGGATGTTGATGCAATTTAGCCCTGTCGATTCCGCCAGATATTCTCTCAAGCAATCGAAGAAATAGTTGAGCGAGAACTCATTAGTCTAGGTGAAACGATATTTTTTTCTGAGAACCGACAAACAACTGTTGTCGCGGACATTCTTGGCGATCAAGAATCATTCCTGTGTTTCAATTACTCGCCGCACTCGAAGACCACCGATTGCAAAATTTCAAAAACAGATTTCGAAGAGGAATGTCGTAATCCAGTCAGAGCGGATATATCGCTGTCAGACGTACCAAAAGATAGAGTGCGAAATCCACCCATTTTTCGCGTCCGAAATAAGGTGACTGTAGCTCCGGCAGCCAACACTTTGATCGATTTTCAGCATCTTGAAAAGATAAAAGCAAAGAGAAAGACTCGATGGATGTCACGTAATACGGTTATGAGTCACTTGAAGCCGCACAAATTTCAGCGAATTTTCCATATCATTGGTCTAGAGAGAAAAGTAGCGATGCTTGGTTTTCATCAAACGGAAAGAGCGCTCAAAATTAAAAATGTTGTGTCTTCTTTTGAAAAATTCATAAGCTTATCGTCGCATTTATTCAACTCGGCGTCCTCGGAACCACAGCAACAATTACACAACCTGGATCAGTTTGTTTGGAAAAATGATTGTGTTGCAGCTAAAAAATTGGAAAAAGGTATGAATATAAGTCTCTTTGTGGCTTGGAAAAAAGGACCATGCTGTCTCTATGTTCCAATAGTTTCAAGCAGTATGAAATCTGAGACCGAATCATTAATTCGCGTCACTGTTAAAACACTTTTTGAAATTCTAGAGCCTCTGCTTGATTGCCAAGCGAAGATACTCGCTTAGCTTCTACAACTTTCTTGTATTCATGGACTTTCGACCTTAAATACAAGTCAGCTGGACCAATGTCGAAATAAAAATAACAAACACTTTTGCGCTGACCTGGCATGTCTGCCAGTTTATTTTTCGAGAAAGCTGTCATTTACACCATATGCCTAATATGGGATGGAATGCGCTCACAAGTGCTTGCAGGTCCAAATTTGTCACACATGTCTCATTAAAGCTTTGTGACATGATAATGGCGAAGTGTATAACTCTCGCTGAATCTTGGAAACATTTCTCTAGCAGTGCAAAGATAAGTCGAATGGGCTTAGTTTTTTTTTCACCCGCCACCTATTAGACTTTTCATCCCAGACAAAAAACACATCTATTCAGTTTTCTGACCATAGACAGAGGTATCAATGCTCAAAATCCCCACAAAATTCAACAGGAAAGCCTTTTGCTGCATCCGCTTCGATACGCCTTGTTGAAGGATTGTATGGCTAACAATACCTCTTCAAACTGGGGTGTACTGGAAAACTTTTCGGAGCAATGGAGGATATTTCTTGGACGAGTTTAAAATTTCTGGGTCATGCTGGAATTCACGTTTTAATATCCATCCAAGAACAAAACGCTGGCTTGAATCCAGCTTGGAAGAGAACGTAGTCTGGATCCAACTTTTGGTCGACGCTAGCTGAGTATATTACTGAATGCTTCGAATTTGGATCAGCGCTCAGCTTAATTATCAGCATCCGACGTAGCTTTGTTGCATTTAGTAAGACAGTTGCTTGAATCGAGATGAAAGCATTCTTAATTATCTTAAACAAGCATTTTCTACTCCGTACAGAACACTTTTCGAGCCTTTTTCAACGTGTCGTCCTGATAAAATTATCGTTAATGCAGAAAATTAAGGAAAAGTCAAATCATAACATGGTGGCAAATTGGTTGTGGCTAAATGCGGTGGTCAATTTTCTGTCTCAACGTATAACTTCATTTATCAATTGTTCTTTCGTGAATTTCTTCATTCCGGAAGTATTGATTCATAACTGGGAACTGGTTGTTCTCCAGTTGCTTAATCGTGGACTGATAAAGGTGTTTGGAGAATCATTTGACTGATCGAATGAAATCGGACAAAAATGCACAAATACTGGTGATATCGCCATTGTAGCTACTTAATACATTTAGCCAAGTAGCTTGCTTACCGACCACTTAAATAGTCTCTCGTCTTTACTTGGTAGATGTTTTATTGCAATAGCGTCCTGTTCTTGTGCCAAGTCGAATTATCACATATATCAAATCTTTGTGATACGCATTTTGCCTCAATTTTCTAGCTCCACAGCCTTAATGTCATGTTAATTTTAGATCACTTCTCACATAAAGTCTTAATCTTTGTGTCAGATACGCTGGGCTATGTCGCCAGATCTATCAAAAATTGATTCCGAGCAATCTGTTTATGCGAAAAAGCTGTAGCGCCTTTAAATAAACCACAATTCTAGTGGATCAAGTGTTGTTAGTACTATTTGTGAGAGGTGTTCCCAAACACTTCGGCTTCCAAATTTAAAATTTTCAAGTCTTTTTCTGAGATACGATGTCATTATCTTCGTCATCTTGTCGTCTTCATCCAAGTTAAATTTTGTTACTGCTGCAGCAAATTGAGCTTAGTG
>NW_020187031.1:1062869-1063010 GCF_900000015.1 Plasmopara halstedii | reverse complement strand
GTCATCTTCTCCAGTTTGATAGTACAAAGTACCATTTACTAGAGAGTATTTTGGAGCACTGACACCTTGCTTTAGCTGCTTAACGATCTGCTTGAGGTCTTCGTTCCAGTTGTACATCGGCTTCGCTGTTTCAGCTACATG
>NW_020187031.1:1061441-1062792 GCF_900000015.1 Plasmopara halstedii | reverse complement strand
GTAAATATTGCTCTCGGATATGACCTTGTTAGCAAAACTGATGATTCTGATACGAGATGTTTCCATCCGAATCTAAGCAATACCTCGGTGTCTAACGCGCCTGTTGCCATCAATAGCAGGAGCGATGTTAGTAAAGAAATTTCAGAGATTCGATCCATGGAACTAGCTGATAACCTCAACTACCCCAGCTCTGGATATATGGTTAAGGCTATCACCGGTTTTAAGATCTTCCTGTATCAGCGAGAGCATGCAATGGGTGATGGTGAAGCAATAATTCCCAAAATCATTCGTGATAACAAAATTATTGTCAGCTTTCAAAAAACAAACAACAAGTGTGTCTTCCATTGCATCTCCTTCCACAAGCAGGATGATAAAAAAAGACCCCCGAAGAATTCAAGCCTTGGTGAAACAGGCTTTCAAGCAGTACTGTTCATTCAAGGGTATTACCTACACTCTCGGCATTTTCCGAAGCTTTAAACCAATTAATATTCTCCAGTTTGATGAACTTGAGGACTGCTTCCAGCTTAGTATCAACGTCGTTATTATGGATATTGATTCCAGAAACGTTGACTGCATCCGTCGGTCCGATAAAGACTACGATTCGTCCAACATCTTTTCCCATGAGAATCATGTTCTCTACATCAAGAACTTGGACACGCTTCAGCGTAAATATCAATGCGCTAAGTGTGATATGGTGTTTGTTAGCACTGAAAGGCTTAAAAACCACAAGAAGGATCAGTGCGAGCTTGTCAATATTGAGTCATTCCCAGCTCAACTGACTATCTATCAATCAGCTCCGAATGTTATTGGCTCAATGTTAGCAAAGTATTCTGTCAAGAACGCTGACCAATACCTTGATCACTTCATAGTCTATGACTTTGAGGCTATTCACAAGCCAACTGGGGTAAAGCATGGGGCGAATACTATCTTTACCAACGAGCATATTCCTGTATCAGTATCAGTAGCTGATAGTCTAACTAGGGAAGTGCGTTGCTTCGTGAATGATGATACGAAAGCTTACTAAAGGACATGTTCGAATATGTTGGATACATTAGTGAGAAGATACAACGATACAACGTTTCCAAATACGAGTCCTTGCTTCGGAAGATTATCGATGCTCATGGATTAACAGCTATGGAAATTTCAGGCACTAATCTTGATATTAAGTATAGTACTGCTGATATCGATGATTGGATTAAGGCAGGTGATTATGCTAGCTTTTTCGATTTCCATATCAAGATCGCTTTTCGAAATCAGGGCTCCGACTATAAAAAGATCAAGGAGACTATCGATCAGGTAAAGATCCTAGGATTCAACTCTGGACGTTACGATATCAACCTTATCATGGCAC
>NW_020187031.1:1061051-1061431 GCF_900000015.1 Plasmopara halstedii | reverse complement strand
ATCGAGACCAAAAAGACCCATAAGATTTGAAAAACCCAGAACCCGAAAAAGGCCAAACTTAAAAGCAATGGAACAGATTTTTACATCGAGGATTCGCCTTGGCGTCTCACCATTGGTTTATTATTTGCGTCACACCACCATGTTCGCTTAAGTACGTCTGAAACCCTCCCTCTCTCCAGAATCTACCGGCTCGAGTTAATATGGTTAATCTGTTGTGTGCTATTGTTGGTACGTCAAGTAATGCGTTTGAGGTGAACATTGACGATTCTGCGTCAGTCGCGGCATTGAAAAAGATAATCAAGGCGGACAATCCAGACACGATCAAGTGCGACGCAGCTAAGTTGGAACTCTTCCTGGCGAAGAAGGGCGACGGGTGGCTG
>NW_020187031.1:1060030-1060818 GCF_900000015.1 Plasmopara halstedii | reverse complement strand
CTTACGCTTCCTCTAAGCGCAAAGCTACGGCAGCTCCGCTGCACTTGGTAGCACTTGTAGTCAATCTGATCCTCTGTGAGGATGGATCAATTTTTCTTTTTTGCCCCAGGGCGTGCAGGACGGGCTTCAAAAGCTGATGTCCTTGCTTGGCCTTTTGGACGTGCAACACCTTGCTGAGCAAGGCCCCAAGGGAATCGGTGCGCGTCTACTGGCGTTTCCAAATGACGAAAAACGCGCTGCTAGAGTACCTGCAGCAGAAGATGTCTGCAATATTTGCGTCTGTGATGCCACCGTTAGTGATGGATGATTTTTCCCGACCTAAGCCGCTCATGGTGAGCGTTAAGGTCTTTGAGAGGAAGGATGGAGATAATCTCCTGTTCTGGGTGAGAAAGGTCGAGTTGGCCATCGCATCCGCCATGCTTCAGCAAAAGCGCGTGGCGCTAGCCATTCCAAAGCTCGGTGGTCGAGCGCGAGAATGGGCACTGACGTGTGGTCCTTCGGTCGGAGCTGCGTTTCCCTCCTGGGCGGAGCTGAAATTGCAGCTCTCACGAGTATTCTCACTGCCTAACCAGGCATGTCGCGTGCGAGCGCGTTTACTTGTCGCCCGACAGGGCAACAAGAAGTTGGAGGACTTTGCCCAAGAGATGCGTACTCTCATTGCCGGTATGGCAGCAGTTCCTCTCCCGGAGGCGGTCACAGTGACCATGTTTATTGACGGCCTCTGCATGGCGTGACCAGAATGGAAGTTTTTCGTGTGCATCCGTCCTCATTTGGACAGGCGGTGAATA
>NW_020187031.1:1058112-1060020 GCF_900000015.1 Plasmopara halstedii | reverse complement strand
TGATCACTCGATCGTTGGGTATCTACGTGTTTGGGCCTTCGGCTTCTACACAAGCTGAGCTTGACGAACGTTCGTAGTACAACAAATTCCTATGGATATGTACCGCGCTTGACTGTGCGCTCAAAGAGGAAGCGCTCCTGTGCCCGCGATGCCGACGATTTCTGTGTTGCTCGCCCCTGGCGAAATTGCTGCAGATGACGAAGATCGCTTTGAGTGATGGGTGCAGCGGCACCGGAAACTTTTCTAGCTGTCTAACTTACAGCGGAGCCATAACGAGGTGGACGAGCGCGTGGAACGCCATCTTAAATCTGTGTTTGCCAAACCCAAGGCGCAACACCGACTTCCTTCGTATTGTCGCCCTGAGACGTATGGATTTATCCATCACGCTCCCGCGAGCTCTGTGGTATCTAACACAGGTGAATTTACGATCGCAACAGCTCAGGACCATAGCTCAGCTCATGACCCTTCGGTTTCCCCGGCTGTTGCCGAGATGCGCGAGGCGTACGACGTCGCGGAGCGTCATGATTTTATTGACCATAAGCCTCTACGACGTCTGGGCAGTCTTGCCAAAGTGGTTTCTCAGACTCCCACGAGTTCTCGGATTCGGCGTATCCCCGCCACCTCACAAGATATTGAATTTCACCCTCGACCCACAAGACTTTCCACTCGTCAAAAAGAGTCGGCGGCAGACGATGACGACTTGGTCAATCGACGTCCGGTGACTCGCGATGCTCTTCAACATCGTGAGGACAAGGTCCGTCGCGATCGGGACTTTACTGAGCATCATTCTGGGGTCGCATACCCTTGTGCGGAAGACCCCGAGAGGTTGGAATATTTTTTGCACCGAATACCTCACTTTGAGGACTATCGCGCTCCGTCGCCTCCTAGCCGTCGAGTAAACGAATGTTTCTATTCGTGCGACGATGAAGCTAAGCTTTTTGAGTTGATAGCTTTCACCCTCCGCTGACTCTGGCACAGAGGACCCTTTCTTAGCTCCTAGCACCGTTGGAGATGAAGTTCGTTGCTTTTCGTGCTCAAAACCAGTTCTCTGGGCGGTCGAGTGTCTGTGGGCGCCACTCCAGTGCCAACGCTTCCGCGTTTTTTTGCGCCGGATCCCGATACAGTTTGGCAAGCCCACATAAAACACTGGGTGGGTGCGCATCCTTATCAGAGGGTTTAGCGGATACGCAAGGCCTCGCTTGACCACGACCTTGTAAGTTTCTATGAACCGAGAACGGGATTTCGTCTTCAAGACAGCAGAAACTGCATGTGTAGGAAAACTTTTTGCACTTAATAAAACCAGGTCTCCGACCTCAAACTTTTCAACATTTCGTCTGCTTCTTCCGTCTGCATATTCTTTCTACGTGTCTTGGCTTTCAACCATCGCATCGCAAACGTGCCGTATAATACTCAGTCAGGTAGACAGAGATTCATCGACGTCTTAACGCACAGTGAGGGAAATGACATCAGCTAGCTGCTCGGCTATTTCTCCCCCACCAAGCCCTGAGCCAGGGGATGGCGGCGTCAGCGGGTATGTTCACGTAGAACGGCGTGCAGCCGATAGACGCATGCACTGCATTGATCAGAGCGAACCCCATGAGTGGCAGCATGGCGCTTCAGCACCTCAGCGTCTCAGCGCAGACGCTACGACGGGGATCTTCAACGACGCGATTCATGCGCTCAGTTTGGCCATCGGACTGAGGATGGTCCGCTGTTGACATAGTATACTCGGCGCTCAGCACCCTGGAGATTGTCGACCAAACCTATCCAGTGTAGAGTGGGTATCTGTCAGAGACAATTGACTCCGAGGGTCCGTGTTGTCGAACGACACGATCCGCAAACAGCGTCACTTTACCGACACCGTCGATGGTGTCTGGCACCACCGCAAGATGAGCCATCGTACTCAAA
>NW_020187031.1:1057809-1058102 GCF_900000015.1 Plasmopara halstedii | reverse complement strand
GATTCTTGCAGAGAGTCTTGATGCTGAGCTCCACACCGCACCTTGGGACCGCATTGGAACAGTATCTCACAATCTCGCTGAGCTTGTGAAAGCCTTCGTTGAGTGGATACTTGGCGTTAACTGCATTCTTTAGATACTCTGCCCATATCTCTGGGAGTCGTTCGCTCTCTTGCTGGTGGCCGAGGAGCTCGAGTGCCATCTGGACCGCATGAGGCAAGCACGCATTGTCGTCCCCGTCGGCGATCGCGCTGAAGGCTCTCGCGTTTCTGGTGATGTACGCTTGGTACGGCATT
>NW_020187031.1:1057198-1057799 GCF_900000015.1 Plasmopara halstedii | reverse complement strand
GGAGACAATACAGTCCGCAGAGTGGAGCTCGACTTTGGGGCGGAGAGGTCGGCTTGAGAAGAGTGGATCTGAGGAGCGGCCGGCGATAGTTGAGGTTCCATCTTAAGTTGCTGGAGTCGCTTGGGTTGCTTGAGGGGGAGTCGAAAAATTGGGAAATGACACGTGGCTGAAAGCCTCCCAAATAACCTTTCAAAATTGATACCCTCGTATTTTCGCATATCCTTTTTCGGAAAAGTATGATTTTATCCAGGATCGCGCACATCTGTGATACCTGGAAAGCGTTTGACAAAATCACCGAAAGCCGGGTGAGTCGTCAGCTTTTGAACCACCTTAAACAGTCGTTCAACTGCGTCCTCCGCGAGTTGGCGCCGCTGGAGGTACCGAATATGAGCAAAAAAAGTCGTGAAAATCACCTGGATTGCGGCAAGCGCCGGCGTGGGTTGTCGTCCGTCGAACAGACACCGATTGCGGTCAGACCACAAGAAGTGGATTGTTACTGCGCGAAGAGTGTGCCAGACGTCGCCAACCACATCTTCACAGGCTTCCCAATTGTCGCGTACGCGCTTCTTCTTGGCCAAAGCAATGTCGAGCCACGTCGGAT
>NW_020187031.1:1052930-1053124 GCF_900000015.1 Plasmopara halstedii | reverse complement strand
GGATCGCCTTGCTTCACGCCTCGCGTCGGATGCAGTGCGGGCAGGGAGTTCCGGTTGACCAGAAGATGCGCTTGTGGATTCGTGTACAACAGCTTGATCCATCGGATAAAATCTGTGCCGAACCCCATTCTCTCGAGCACCCGGATCATGTAAAGCCAGTTCACTCGATCGAATGCCTTCTGGAAGTCCAAGAC
>NW_020187031.1:1052700-1052920 GCF_900000015.1 Plasmopara halstedii | reverse complement strand
GCGGTGTCTTTACAAAATTTACCAAAACTCTAACCGAAGTTAAACAAGAAAATTTACAAAATCAGCTAAATTTCTTTTTTAAGTCTACTCTTCTTGCTTTTCTTGCTCTTCGTTATGTAAAGGTGAATGGAGTGATCGACGGTTCCTTCAAGAATAGTCTGAATCTGCTGAATACGTCGATTTAGCAGATCAGTAACTTTGTGAACGACGCAACGAGCAA
>NW_020187031.1:1052485-1052690 GCF_900000015.1 Plasmopara halstedii | reverse complement strand
TGTTGGTTGATGTAGACAAGCAACTGCTGCATGGACATTGTATCGGGTCCTGAGGTAGCTGGAGCAGCTGCGGCAGCAGGCGGAACAGCATCAGATTGCTTATTGGCACTTGCAGCATTACGAGATGCGCGTGTGCGGTTTCTTGTTTGCGGGGATGCGGGTGTGTCTTCAGAGTCACTTGGTGTACTCATTCTACTCTGCTGAA
>NW_020187031.1:1052236-1052475 GCF_900000015.1 Plasmopara halstedii | reverse complement strand
GAAGTCTTTTCCCAAAGTTCGGGTTTCGTGATAGCGCGTCAGCCACCGTGTTGGTTTCTCCAGGAATCCACTTAAACAACGGTTGGAATTCCGCAAGTTCATTAAATCATCTTGCTACACGGCGATTCGTAGTCTTCTGCGTGAGAATCATCTCAATACTCTTATGATCTGTTTCGACTGTAAAAGGTCGATCTAGAAGATGAACACGCCATACTCTCAGAGCATGCATGATTGCGAGA
>NW_020187031.1:1052069-1052157 GCF_900000015.1 Plasmopara halstedii | reverse complement strand
TTCCGGCTGTCACTTGATTCCTTGTCGTACCGTCGGCTGCGGAACCGAATACTTGCCTATCCATAGACTTTCAACCAATGAGCAATTA
>NW_020187031.1:1051876-1052059 GCF_900000015.1 Plasmopara halstedii | reverse complement strand
CCAGCTTCGCAAATTCAGGATCTGATGCCACATCATCCGGCATATAAGGAACATATCCCAGATCCGCTTCGAACGGTGACATTCCAACTGTGGAGTGTACACGACGGTTGTACGCAATTTCTGCTAAGTGCAGAAATTCATCCCAATTATTCTGGGCAGGGTTGACGACACTTCGGAGATAAC
>NW_020187031.1:1051481-1051656 GCF_900000015.1 Plasmopara halstedii | reverse complement strand
ATCATCAGGAATGTACAAGCGTGGTGTGTCATCTTCTCCAGTTTGATAGTACAAAGTATCATTTACTAGAGAGTATTTTGGAACACTGACACCTTGCTTTAGCTGCTTAACGATCCGCTTGAGGTCTTCGTTCCAGTGGTACATCGGCTTCGCTGTTTCCGCTACTGTCACACTT
>NW_020187031.1:1051025-1051402 GCF_900000015.1 Plasmopara halstedii | reverse complement strand
AAAGTAGTCTTGTCGTTCCATGTTGCCCCTTATGGCCATGCTGTCGATAGTAGTTAAAAATTTCTCGACTTTGTTCTGCACGAGCCTTGCGCTGTCCAGCGACAAATCTAACCGGACGTTGCTGTGGAAGTCGAATCTGAACATCACCTTCTGCAGTCAACTCGACACGAGGAGTAACTAACCCAGTAGTCCAGTCGATATTCGGGTTTTGCTCACGAAGCCACATCATGCCTAATACAACATCCTTATTTTCCGGGATGGGCATCACCTGAAAGGTTCCCGATGTTAATGGGAAACCAGGTACTTGTAGCTTCATCTCCACGGTTCGACGTGGACGAAGTACGAACTGGTTATAACCAAGGTCGACTCGCATCATT
>NW_020187031.1:1023429-1051015 GCF_900000015.1 Plasmopara halstedii | reverse complement strand
TCAAATTGATTCGAAACGGGAGAAGTACTCGAGAGCTTAAGTGGAGATTATTGATTTTCGGCATGTTCGGCATCAAAGACATGAAATTTTGTATGAGTCCGTGGTTGATTTATACAGCAGACCACTAGTTTGTTGCCTTAATAATACTAATATCAGTGTCGAACTGTCGTACTAAGCAATCGCTGGCTATTCTACACGATTAACCTTTCACATCGAGATTCTGATTATGAAGTTGATAATATACTCAGATGGTTTATTTACGTGATCATTACCTTGTTAACAAAGAGTGCGATAAGGCGGTACAGACCATAGCATAGGCCACTTAATCAATAGCAAAATTCTTTATTTGATCTTGTTGTGATACTCTCATAGGCACTAGCCTCTGACTACAAGGCTGAAATAGAATATCACTTTCACCAAGTCAAACATATCGAGTCTCATCTATGAAAAAAAATCTCAGTATGCTGAAATGATGATCAGTTAAGAATGTACTTGCGAGTCGTAGGTCTGCTTACAAATGAATATGATGATGATCTTCATTTGTCGTGAAAGATGATGGGTATATGATAATGCTGCTGCTAACTATATTGATGGCGGCACTGGTTTTGCTGATGATGATAAGGAGGAGGATACTTCGAACAAATAGAATGCAATGCATCAAGGGAGGAGGGGCAGGATGATGAGATGAATAAAGATCAACTCATGGACAGTGAGATTTTCGTGGCAAACGCAGAGGGTGACTTTAGTAAGTTGGGGTACAGAGTTTGTCAACAAAATTGGAGGGTTTGCCAAATTAAAAATGATGCTTAGAGAGTTGAAACTCGACGTCGTTCTTGAGCGTAAGAAATTGTTCAGTGATGCGTTTGTCGAGTTATAACAGCTAGTTATCTAAGGCGACTGACTACAAGGCCAGGCAGATAGGCTTCAAGTGCATTAGTTGTAAAAAGATAACAGGGTGAAGTCAGATTGACGTATCGTTCGACGTGATGAAAAAAACGCACTTTCAAGTAATGAAAATTGCGAGATTCGCAGAATTAACATCTCACTGAATCCGACTTATACGGCAGTCGGCTCCATTTGGATGATCTGAAATTAACATTTCAATTAGTTTAAAAATCCGACTTGCTGAACTCAATCTGGCGAGTGATTTTTTGGCCAGCAGGCTCAAGATGGCTCTACCTTGATCGCAAATGTATTATGAAACATTAAAATTCTGACGATTCGCGAGCATTACATAAAAGCAGGACTTCATTATACCCCGCCTAAAAATCCTGTCATGCTTAAATTTATTCGACTTTTCACTGATAACATCAGTCCTAATTTCTACGTCCATTGTTAGTAATGTTGTGTACTCCAATAAAAAAGGTTAAAATCGCAACGTAGAATAAGTGACATATTGAACAACGAACTTCCAAATTGCTAACAAAACATGCTACCAAAGTTTCCTTGTTCTTCATCACTCTTGAACACTTGGTATGTGCTGTTTCATGAAATGTAGTCAGTACAGTACATGTATTTTAGGCTCGTCCTTTCTGCCACAGTGCTGACCTGCGAGATGTTTACGCGAATATTCCCTATTCTCGTCGTTCGTACCCTGCAACCTTGCGGCTACGGTAATTTACTCTCAGAATGCCGCTCAGCGATTGGCTAAGTTATTTTCCTTGAGTTGAGCTGTTAACAATGCCTTCATTATTGAATTGGAGTCGGCGCAAAGCCAAGGACGATTAGCTCAGCAACGACGTCCCAGCTCACAAGGTCGCTGCTTAAAATCCCTGGCAGATTTTTGACAACAAAGTGCTCTACAAAAAACAGTTGCTTTCGTTTTAAATAGCATGATCGTCGTGTTCGGCAGTTCGAACGCGTTCGGACGTGACGTGAGCGAGATGGAAATGATGGTTCTGGCCGGCACAGTCTTTGTTATCTCCGTTCTTCTTGTTCTTGTCTACAAGCTGGCGCGTGGATGGGACGATCTCGATAAAGATGATTTTGGCGCCAGCATGCTACCACTACTTGCGCCGCGTGCCACAAATCGCTGGGTTAACAGCCGTAAGACGCATTTTGGGCGCCTTGGCACCATACCAGAAAATGAAGTCTTTTCTTTTAGCTTAAAGAAGCGGTGAGCGGTCAGCAGGGACGACAGATATGAAGGCCATCAAGTATTTAAGCCTCGCGTTCAGACAGACATAACGCTGTGAGGCTAGTTTGCGGAGATGTATTCCCCGCCAACGTAGAATTTATATTTAATTTAAACGTTTCATGTTTTTAGTTCTTCGTAATCCCATGCCTGTCGTGTCGCCTGTTCTCGATCGCTATCCATTTGGGACGCACGCACGCATGCACAACGCATGACAACCAGCATCTGGTGGGGCATCTGGGATGTGGTACTATCGTCAGTAGGTATCCTCGCACCTCGCATCTCGCACCTGTGGTTTAAGATCTGCAAGGATGTGACAAGCTGAGATGTTGTTTATCAAAAACTTGTCGCCGTTTGAAAGTGTACTATCTATTTGATACTTGAAGCATCTCGATGTGACGTCAGACATTGAAGCAGAGTCGTGCATCCAAGCTTTTGATCTTGACATACTGATCGCCAACACTATTTGCGATATCAGTACGTGAAAGTCGTCTTGTTCTTTCAAGCTTTGATTTACTTTGCCACCATATCCAATAGCGGTATTATGTAAACGCACGCTGAGAGTCGTATTAGTTTAATTTACACCACACTAAGATCAGTATTGACGTGTGCAAGGACAGATAAGGCGACACTATCGCATTGCCGCAAGATCAGATGAGGGATGTTACGCCATTCGCTCATATACATTTACCAATCAATTTATCGTCGCGACATTACTGTGCCATGTCTATATACAATTTTTGCTGCATCGAGCGCTTAAAAAGCCCCAGGCTCTGAAAACATATGGCCCACCTTCTGATACCATGGATGACTGATTTTCCTACTTCATTAACAGCAGCAGCAACGTCTTTTAGGGCTGAGAATTAATCTAACTCAAGCGTACCTTCATGTTCAGGCAAATCTTTTCGAACCGGAATTGTCAAGTCAAGAGGACAACAAGTTTTTAGATACTATTCATTCATTGAGACTTGTGCTGTATTTTTATGCAGAAACCGTCAAGAAACTGCGCAAAACATCGCAACGCTCTGGTTGATATTCGAGCTCAACCAAACATGCTTCATTATTTGTTGTTGGATTTCACTGCTGCATCTGAGAGAATTCGCCTCATTTTTCGATGCTCGCATTAAATTGATATTGAACAATGTGGCAGCATAAAAGTTGGGAGGATAGAGGCTCTTGCGCTTTGTCATCTCGTTTTTAAGAGCCTCAACACTCTGATGCAATCTTTGTATTCCATCAGTCGACGCATCTCCGCTCCCGAAGCCTCCTCCTGACTAGCCCTTAGTACTGCGGACATGGGCCGCATCAAACCATGGCTCTTATTGACGTCTTTTTGCACATGCAAACAAATATACACGGGATTTTTACGCAGCTACTCTTTGCGACAGGCGCAACCTCTTCGGAACGATCTTAGATATTCTTGTCCTACCCAACGCTAAACTTAAGACTCCGCTGACAGTCGCTCAAAATGAATCGTCGCAAGATATCACATCGACAAAAACAATGGACAAAGTGTATGCTATTATTGGTAGCTTGCCAATACATTTTTTTTGTGTCAATGATTCCGATGTGAACGGCTGAGTACTAATTTAACGAAGTATGATCGAATAGAGCTTTTGAAAAGATTGTGGTCAAATTTTTAAAATCTCATTGATTGGCAGTGCAACTATCAAATGAGATTAACTATACGTACCACGCCGGAATGGCACAGAAATCGTCCATAGGCTATCCATCAGCTCCACTTCGTGCAGTGCTTGCACACTTTCCGATCCTGATGTTTATGGACAAGCTAAACTTTATTTTCTTACCGTACTAAACGTTTGTACCGCACACTTTGCACAGCAATGGCTTTGAACTGTTAAGTCCGCACCGACCAGTGTGAAGAGGATGTGCTCAACAGCCATGTCTAGGAAGCCAAACGGGGAGCCTCTCAGGTATATCTACACTATTTTGAACTAAGTGCCTATTCAGACAAATTTGATCTTATATTTGCGTTTGCTTACTATTTTCAATAATATTAATTATAATGTTAATAGGAGTAGTAAACATATTATTAGTGTTACTAGAAATCAGCACTTATAATGATACTTTATTATGGTACTTCATTATCGTTCATGAAACGGGATACGAGCCATATCCTGCAAGAGCGTTTGACCCTTGGACTGAGGGAAGTTGATACGGGTCATACACCTTACACGTCCGTTCAAATGCGCAAATATGAAATTGTACTATTGCACGAAATTCACATTACACTTTTGTGTAACCGTAAATGCTCTGAGGTAACGAAGTATCGGTTTTTATAAAGGTGATTTGACTCAGCAAAAGCGACGACCGTAGTACAAGTGGGCCATTAACCACACATCAAGCAATAAAGTTTTATTAGATTTGGAAAAATCATATATTTACTGTAGCATTAGTTTTAACTTATGTACACTTGAAAAGACGAGCTGACTAATCACATT
Source organism: Plasmopara halstedii (assembly GCF_900000015.1). Taxonomy (NCBI): domain Eukaryota; phylum Oomycota; class Peronosporomycetes; order Peronosporales; family Peronosporaceae; genus Plasmopara; species Plasmopara halstedii. Next base: position 1,046,419 of record NW_020187031.1, on the reverse strand, counting down.
GACACGGTTAAGACTCTCGGTTTCGCTTCTAGTATGAGATCACGAACCCAAACTATGTATGCTTGTTTGAGCCGTTTCTCATACACAAAGTGTACGGCACCTCGTTGCACTTTGGTGTATTACGTAGTCAATCCCACGACTGAGTCGTGAAAGATAACATTTATTATGATGGGATATGAGACGTTCTGAGTCTGTCTTCGACACGTTTGGATGGCTTTTGTGATGATCTCGAAAGGGACTGGCATAATTAAGGTTACATGTGGTAATTGCTCACCTGAAAGCGATTAGCGACCATGAGAATGCGCTGACGAGTCACCTTACAGAACATAACAACTGACCGTCGGTGGGTCTCAGATGGATCGCCGGTAATGTTAAGTATCAGCATATTGAGGGCAGGGATATGAATCGTATGAGGCCAGATGAAGGCAATCATGCTGTAGTCTAAGCAACAGTGCGTCGCGCGTACTAGTTTCCGGTTAAGAGGTCGCAGGCCTCATGTGCAGTATAGCTCAAATACGGTATTCCCCAGCATGGTAAGATTTTACGCAATATATATCGCAGATATCCTTCAGCATATCTAGGTGTATCGGGTGTGTTCGAAGCTCTTGGTCATCAAAACGGGTGGGAAAATGTAGACTGTGTTCAGCAATTTCGAGCTCGTATCGCTGCTGGCGGTGACACTTACCATCTTAATGGAGGGTTTCCAAACATTAGCGGCGCGCATTGAGACTTACTACGTCCACCATTCAGCTGTCCAAAGAGCGGAGGCATTTGCTACGAAAACAGAGGATAGGAATCGTGCCGCAAAATAAAACGCACGCCAGAGTCCATGCTAAAGAGAAATAGATATTGCTTAGCTGCCTAGCAGCTCTACGGTGCTCGCAGATGTTTAATTTGTGCTGATACAGAACATCATTCCCTTTTGTACCACGTCTCTTTTGGCTAATAGGGATCAAAGGTCGGAATCACTCGCAAGGTCGTCCAAAAAATTTCTCGTAGAAAACATCGGGTCCTGTAGGTGCATGTCAAAGCGAACTAAGCTCCACGATAGATCCTGGGGGTTGAATAAAACGGTATTTGGCCTTAAAAATAAATCTATTCAAGATGGGTGAGGCTCATAGCGCGGATTGTAAGATATCAAAATCAGTGTCTGGGCTTTGCAAAGCCGTACAAAGTATTGATAGAATGTGGAGCCTCGTGCAATTTTGTATGACGCGCACTTGCTAAAAATTAAAGATGGTACGCGGATATGTTGAAGAAACCAGATACGGCTAGAATATTCGAACGTCCTGCGACGGGATATGTTGACGCCCACATCAGTACATTGACAGCGTGAAACATTACTTCTGGATTTCATAATGAATTTTTCTTCGGTATGGCGAGACTGGTAGGCCACGAGTCATAGATTGGCTGGAAGTCAATAAATGTAGGTGCCAAGAACTTCTCTACTTAAGGGACTTTGGTGAGTCAAGAAGACATACGCCTCTGCCAGGAAGCGTACACCCGTTTGGCACGACCACATGGAAACGGTATCTTTTGTGCAGGACATGGAATTTTCTGAATCTGATAGCAAGGGTATTGCTAGGTGTCTTGAACAGATCATGGAAGGCAGAAGCGGAAGTGGACTGCGGTCGGGATGAGGCAAAAAAGAGCGATTGCATATCGGCTCTCATAGTGGGGACGCTGTGTTGTCTGCAACAGATCACATTTCATCAGACCAGCTCGTAAGAGCGGACATGTGGCTTGACAGCTCAGTACGTAAGATGAGCTCATTTTTTTAATATGATAAGCTCAAAATAAAAGGGAGTGCAACTCCCTTCAGCATCTCAAACTCATCGATCAAATGCAATTCGCAAGTGCCGCCTAACCGTCTAATTGCGAATGGTCAGCAGCTGATATATGAGCGAGTAGCGTGATTTATACTCGCAAGCGTTGTTATAAACGAGATCATTTGACCGAATTGATGACAGAACACTTTTTCGAGCGGTAGATCGGCTGTATTCTCACCTTTCACATCATTGCTGACCTTGCTCAGCCGGTCCACAAGGACCACACCACTGGAATTACCGAATGTGGTTTTTGGACGGCCATAATGGAATGCTCAAATTGATGGACTTCCAGCACTCTGCCAAGCCTGTAGACTGGTCAAAGGCATGACCAAATGCTCTGCGGATACAACTTCTTGATACGTATCACACGCTTGCACATATGTACTCAGTCAAATAAACGTGTTATGGGACCAATATTCCCCGGCATTCGCCGTGCAGTATGTATCTCCTCTTTCGAGATGGCTACCCAGACGGGTTTTCTGTGCCCCTTACAGTATCGTGGGATATCACTCCAAGCTAAGTGCCTTGTTGGTCAGTGCTGTAATACAGCAAGCCTTAGGTCAGCTTCGCGCGAAAGAAATTGCCCGCGAAAATACAGTGTCCCTTGTTAAGGGCTATTGCCGTGTGGCATAATACGGGGACTAAGTCAATTTCGTTACGCGTTTCCCTATCCAAAGATAACATGCGTGGTGGGATATCTAGCACCACGTCGTGATATTCCTTCAACAAAAGATAGAATGCACCCTTGAAGATCGCTCTCTCATTCTGCTTTGCAAGTATCCAAAATGACATGTGCATCCATGACGAACATCCAGCGTAGCTCCTCTTTCATCTCGGTGATTCCGCCGTCTTCGGACACCTTGTGCAGACCCCAGAAGAATGTTCTTTCAGCTCTGTAACAGCATATGGCAGAGATAGTGAGAGGTTACTTATGACCCTCGAGACTACCCCGGTCACTAATTCACAAGTGCATAATTGTTATCACAACTTATCCATGAATCTTTACTGCTGCGAACGGTGGGCACGTCACACGCCATTGCTGGTAAAGCAGTGCTGCCACATCATGACTAGGTTAAATATTCTCGTAATCTTCTGGTTCTGGTCCTTTTACTCGCGTTTTAAAGTCAAATTTACTGAGGTAACGAAAGTACGATACGGATGGGCCCATATATGGGCTACAAGGCTTACGTCAGATGTAAACGGGGTTACACGTCCCCTTGTAAAAAAAGGGGCGGGTCCCACGGGGTGTGACCGTAGATAGGTGTGTCTTACACAAGTTGGTGTAATCACGTAGTGGTGTGGCCAGATCGTTACAAGAAGCCACTACGTGGCAAGATTGCCAGTAGAAATGCATATTTCTATACTAATTAGGCTCTACTATATTAATCAGGTTCTACTATATTAATTAGGCTCTACTATATAAATTAGGTTCTACTATATTAAGTAAGCTCTACTATATTAATAAGTTATAACTATATTATTTTTTTCTTAAACCTAGGATTTAGATATCGGTGGCTCTGTCGTGACTAAAACAATTGAATGCAGTTTTAGTCTGAAACAGAAGATTTCATTTACCTTGGTTAAGGTTTTGGTACTTGGAGGTAGCGCATTGCGATCCGCTACCTCCTCCATCCTTAAAGAGGATGGAGAAATACTCTTTTTCGCCCCATTGCATGCAGGACGGGCTTAATAAGCTGATGTTCCTGCTGGGACCTAAGGGCGTGGAGCACCTCATTGCGCGAGAGCGCGAAGCCATAAGCGCACGCCTAACAGCGCTTCAAACTATGAAAATGCTCAGATAGCGCACTTACAACAGAGGCTGTCAGTTTCGACAGCGTCAATGACGCCACCGTCGACGACGGATGATTTGTTCGTATCCAGAACGCTCATGGTGAGCATTAAGACCTTCGAGGGAAAGGATGGAGAGAATTTCCTTCTCTGGGGGAGAGGCCGAGATGTCTGTGGTATCCGCCATGCTCCAAAACGAGCTACAGCGCGTGCCGCTAGGTTACCACAAGCTCGGGAGCCGAGCGCGTGAATGGGAACTAACGTGCGGTGCTTCGATTGAAGTTACGTTCCGCACTTGGAAGGATCTGAAAAGTCAGCATCTGCGAGTGTGCTCGCCGTCTAATCAGGCATATCGAGTGAGATCGCGTTTTCTTGCTGCCCGACAGAACAACAAGGAGTTGGTGGACTTTGCTCAAGAGTTGAGTGCTCTTATTGCCGGGATGGCTGCAGATCCTAACTTCGAGGCGGTCGCAGTGACCGTCTTAATGGAGGGCCTCAGCACTAGCGTGGCCAGAATGGAAGTCTTCCGTGTGCATCCGTTTCTTTTGAAGGAGTGGTGAACGTGGCATTGAATGACGAATTCAGCTTCAAGTCGGCACGACTTGGTTGGACTGCACACCATCAACCATCAGAGCTAGTCAAGCGGGCCTGAGCCAATGGATCTCAGCTATGCTGAGAAAGGTGAGATAGAGCTCCGGGCTGTTGCGCAGCGTGTAAACCTCCGACGGTGTTTTGTTTCTGAAGACACCTGCCGCCTTCGGACGGGTTGTCCCTTGCGCAAGGCGCATAAAGGTTCGTCATACCGACGTCCCGCTTCTAACCAGTCTGGTTTGTCGCATAGAAACGAGACCACACAGTAGGCGCGGGGTACCCTACTGGGGGGAGGACCGAGTTCTGCTGAGCCCTAAAGAGGTAGAGGGCAGCAGAGACCAGCCCCGAAGAGCTGCGTGCTCTTGAACACGGAACATGTGTGCAAGCCGGGCTTGCTGGTTGCAAAGGCGACCGTGAAGGGCTTTGAAAAGCCATGAAAAATCCTTATCGATTCTGATACGTCGGGCGATTTATGGTCGACGTTCCGCGATCGAAGGAAGTGAGTTTTATGCTGAAGCGCTGAATGCGCGATTGAGTGTCACTATCACTGTTCGCTTAGCGATGGAGACTTGTGTCACTGTGCCGAGGGTCCCTGTGGACCTCGGTATCAAGTTCCTTGACTTTGATAGCGTGGAACGCTGTCAAGTCTTAGCCTTGGATGCAAGGCATGAACTTATTTTTGATACGGCACAGTTGGATCACCATGAGCCATGGATTGATTGGAGGTCGAAGACATGGGCGCTACGCGCACATTTTCTGGTGGAGCTTTGGTAATTTATGAACTCACCTCGGCTAGGAAGCAAAAGCGCTATTGGCGTGGGCATTGAACCGGAACGATCAATGTGCTAAATATCTGAGTATCCGAGTTGTCGAAAACCGAAGGTGTATTGGACAAGCGTCCCGAGCGTGGCTCGTGGGCTGATCGTGGATTGGTACGTAACTCACTGAGCGCTGCTCACGTATTGTAGCAGTCGCTGTATGCCAAGAATGGCATGGTCGGACAAGGGCCTCGAAATTAGAAGCAAGTACCTTCTGGAGCGCGTGGAGTGGCACGTTATCACGTTGTCTACTGGGCGAAGACTACTAAAATAGCAGCTCTTCATCGGATGATGATAATAGTATCAAGGCTCCGATGGAGCAGGGAGATGGGACACTGGTCGACGCTGAGTGCGTATCCTACGGGTCTCGATGAGACGTGAAACCTTTATAGAGAGGAGATAGCAAAGCCGTATGATATCTGCAAGACGCAGGGCGTCGGCCCTGACCTAGGGTGGGTCTACCGTAGACAATAGCGCGCAGCTATATACCCTTTTCAACAGTATGACGGGACAGAAAGACAGCATCGTCACCCTCGAGGCGATTCCCGCGGTGGATGCTCTTCTTGGTCTGAACAAGATGTCCTTCAAATATTTTAGCGGTGTCTTGAAGGCAGGCAATGCAGCCGAAGTGGTCATTATAAGACCGAACGAGGAGATTGACTCGTCGTCGATCCTGTAAGAAGCTGTACTTAAAAGGTGCTGGACACACGAAGTGGATCATCGATCCTAAAGGATCCTTCGGACCAATATTATCCTTTGGTACAAGAATTCCATAACGTCCTCTCCAAAGACCCGCCGTCGGTCTTACCTCCGAACCGAGGTGTGCATCATGAGATTGACGTGGTTCCCGCAACCAAATACTGCGTAACACGCCAATGACCCCAGCCCAAAGAGCAGTGTGACGTCATTGACGCCTTTTTTCGTGCGAAGCACGACGCAGGAATGGTGCGTGAGAGTAAGTCTCCCCATTCGACACCCTCTTTTGTGTTCGGAAGCCGAATGACAAGTGGCGTATCGTTCACGCTTACAGTAAGCCAATCGCTGCGACCATTCCGGCACAAACGCCATTTCCTAGGAAGATTGTTCTTCAGAAAATTATGGTTGGCTTTACAAAGTATAGCGCACTCGATTTGGTCGTTACTACCAATTGCTCATGAGAGCGAGTGATATTCCGCTGACAGCGGTGAGTATTCCAAGCGGCATGCTCTGGAACTGGCTGGTGATGCCGCAAGGGCTGTCAAATGCACCAGCATCATTTAATCGTCTTGCGACGCAGCTGTTCAGGCCCCATGGGCGTATGCACAGACATACTTTGACGACAACTTCGTCCACAGTCTTGCGGGGCACGGGAGGACAGATGAACAAAACCACCTCGTCCGTTTGAGAGCGGTGCTCGAGTGCACGCCCACGAATAAGCTGTATGCTGATACTGATAAGTGCATTTTTGACGCGGAAGATATTCCCTTTTGTTTCATTGGGAAGCGTGGCCTTCAAGCGGATCTGGCTAAGGTCAAGGCCACTGTGGACTGCCGGTTCCAAAGAACCAAAACGCCCTGGGCAAGAGGCTTGGCCTTGTCAACTACTTGCACAAGTATAGCGCAAATTATGCGGATTTGGCTCGGCCATGGTCTAATCTTCATAGAAAGGATACAGAATGGTGTTGGAACACCGAGCATCGAGAGGCTTTTGACAGGATCAAACCACAGCCTCCTTCACTTCATGCACCAATACTGGCGTTGCCAAACATCGACCATCCTATAAGTGTCCTCAGTGACGCTTCGAACTTTGCCCTTGGTTGTGCACGGCTACAAGCAGACACCGAGGGGTGAGATCAGGTGATCGCGTTCGAATTCCGCCAGAAAAAGGCTGCGGAAATTAACTTCCCAATTCACGACAAGATATTTCTTGCGATGAAATATGCAATTGTAAAGTTCAGGGTGCGCCTGCTTGGCTTAAAGCCGTTTGTGATCTACACAGATCATGCGTCATTAAGCAATTTGACTCAGTAGCCTCACCGCTAGCAGAAGATAGCCAGGTGGCTCTCCTTCTTTGCTGAATATAACTTTGAGGTGAGGTATAAGCCAGAAAAGCAGAATGCTTTGGTTGATGCGTTGACACACAGACCAGATATGAGCTTGCTCCTTTCACGACGGTGACGTCGTCAGTGATGGATTGACCCGCGCCGCATACGCTGGCGATGATATATGTGTAGCGCTGCTACAGGTTTTCGGGGGCAAGGAGTTTGGAAACTCGGACAAGAAATTGTCGGCGCGTTTGCGCGCACGGTTACACCAATATTCGTTGAATAACGGATTGCTGTATTCTAACACCGATTCAACGAATACGCCACGAGTCGTGGTTCCTCACGATAATGAATTGAAATATTGTAACCTCTACGAGACGACACCCCACCTAGTGGCCATCTCGGTCGTGAGTAGACGTACAGCTCGGTGAGTTTCCACTATTTATAGCCCAGGCTGTTCAAACGGACAGGCTCCTTTGTGCGCATGTGGAGACGCGTCAGAGGGTATAACCCTATCCGAATGCGGCGACGCCGGTGGCCAGTTTACCAGTACTTTCATGGTTTTGCAGCCCATGGGTATGGTATTTGTGTTTGGTCCACCGAGAAATTCGGTAGGCAACACGGGTGTAGTGGTATTTGTGGACCGTGTGAGTAAGATAGATCGGGTTGCGGCAGTGCCGGACGCCATTGACGGTATGGGTACAGCGACGCTGTTTGTCGGTCGTGTCTTTCGACAGCATGGACTTCCGGAGTCAATTGTGTCTGAAAGAGACCGGCGCTTCGCTGGTAAATTTGGTCTACAATCTTCAGGGTGCTGGGACTATGTCAACAGCGGGCTAGTCGCAGACCGATGGTCGGACTGAGCGCGTGAATCGCGTCGTCGAGGACGTTCTTCGCAGCGCCTGCGCTGAGAAGCCGAAGCGCTGCGGCGCTATTTTGCCACTCGTAGAGTTTGATCTGAACAACACAGTGCATTCATCTACTGGCTATAAGCCGCTCTACGTAATCGGGCTCATTAATCCTCGCGTCCCGCTGACGCCGCCATCCCATGGTCCAGGGCTTGGTGGGGGAGGAATTGCTAAACGGCTTGCTGATGTCAGCCCCCTCATCGTGCGTGTAGAAGTCGCAGACTTCCTGTCTACTATAATGTGTGTCTTACGTCACGTTCTTGATGCGATGGCTGAAAGTCATAACATGCAGAAGGAATATGCAGATGGAATATGCAGATGGAAAAGGAAGAAGAAAAGCTGAAAGCATTGAGGTCGGAGACCTGTTTTTATTAAACGTTTTAAGTCTTCCTACACACGCAGTTTTGCTGTCTTTGAGCTGAAGCTCCGTCCACAGTTTATTGTACCGTTTAAGGTCGTGGTCAAGCGAGGCCTAGCGTATACGCTGAAACTTCCGAGAAGGATGCGCACCCACCCGGTGGTTTATGTGGGCTTGCTGAAGCCGTGCTGGGATCCGGATCAAGTGAACATGAGCGATTTGGCGCCGGGGCGGCGCCCAAAGGCGCTCGGCCACCCAGAAGTTGAGTTAGCACCTCGTTTTGAGCACGGAGTGTAACAACTTCCGTTTCAACGGCGTGAGGCGCTCCACCGTCACACGAAGTGATGTTCGTCTGCTCGACGGCTAGGAGCCGCTCCGGCAGAGCACGACAATCCTCAACGCGAGGAAGTCGGTGCACAAAGTGCTCCAGGCTCTCGAGCTCTTCCGCACAGCTGTAGATGACCTCGAAGATATGCTCGGCAGAGTGCCGATGACGACGGATTTTTCCTTATTAGCTCGAAGAGCATCGCGAGTCACCGGACGGCGATCGACCAAGTCGTCATCAACCACCGCTGACTCTTCTCGATGAGAATGGCGGCTTCGACTTCCACGTGGTACGCCTTGTGGGTCGAAGGCATCGACGGGGTTTAACCCAGAATCTTGAGAAATGGTGGGGATACCCAAACTCCGAGAACTCGCGGGAGTATGAGGGGCCACTTCGGCGAGATTGCCCAAAAGTCGCAGACGCAAGGATCATGACGCTTCGCGTCGTCTTGCACACCGCGCTACTCGAAATAAGCCCGGGAATCCAGAGGGCCATGGGCTGAGCTCAAACTATGACTCTGAGCTGCTGTGGTCGTAGACTCATCCGTGTGGGAAACCACAGAGCTTGCAGGAGCCTTATGTATAGTTCCAAATGTCGCAGGACGACAATACGCAGGTAATCGGAAGTTTGGCAAACTCAAATCTAAGATAGCATCTAACACGCACGTCCACTTCCTTGTGGTTTCGCTGTAAGTTAAACAGCGAAGAAAGTTCCCGGTGCCACTGCACCTATCGCTCAAGGAGCTCAACATCATCTGCAGCGGTTTCGCCAGGGGCGAGCACTACAGGGATGGCGGCATTGCGGATACAGGAGCGTTACCTTTTTAAGCTCGAAGTCGAGCGCGGTATAAATCCATTGGGATTGCCAAAAGCGAGCTCGCAGAGCTTTCCGCTGATCAAGGTCAGCTTGTGTAGTGGGCGGGTGGTTGACTACGTAAACGCCTAACGATCGAGTGATCGCGTCTTTCGCTCCAGCAGCTGGATCTGCCGAACAAACTCCGTCGTCCGAGGCGGGCGCGGTGTGTTGCGCTCGGCTACCGAGAACTTCGGATGCGCTTCCCGTGAAGCCGCGGACATACTGTCCAGAAATGCACCCTGTGCAGAAGAGGAATGGCTTTGCTCATTGTCGTAGACACAGGGCTTATGGAGCGAAAAATGTTCTAAGTTGTTCTTAAGAATTTAATGGTGTCTCAGACAAACGAGCCTCGTATGAGACGACCGCTAAATGTGAATTGAGGATATTCACAAATTTTATGGGGAGAGTGTAACGGGGTTACATGTACCCTTGTATGCAAGGGCGGGTCGCACAGGATGGTGTGATCGTGCATATGTGTGGCTTACAGAAGTTGGTGTAATTACACAGTGGTGTGGCTACACCTTAGCAAGAAGCCACTACGCGGCAGGATTGCCAGTAGCAATGCATATTAGTTAGGTTTTACTATATCAATTTGGTATAACTTTACTAATTAGGAAACCCTAGATTTTTAGAAATTGGCGGCTCTGCTGCAACTAATACAGTATCAATTTTGAAGAGAAGCGTTCATTTACCTTGGTTAAGGTTTTAAGTACTTGGGGGTAACGGATTGTGATCCGCTACACTAGTACTGGTTCTTGAAGAGAACGTAAGGTCGGTGACCTTAGCTTAGCTTCCTCAAAGCAAAGAGCTACGGCAGCCCCGCTGCATCAGAAGTGAGAACTGTTTTTGTAACGGGGTTACACGTATCCTGGTAACAGGGGTGTGTGTCAGACGAGATGTGCATGGTGTGACTGCACGTAAACAAAATACGGTATGTGGCTAGGTAGCCAGTAGTTTTGCATGTATTTAGACTTTACTATATATATTTAGTATATTTAGGAAAATTTAAAACTAGGATAAAAAAATAAATAAAAATCAGGTTGGATTTTAAGCCGAAGAGTCAATAAGCCTTGGATTAAGGCAATAATTAATCTTGGAGTAAGCGATTGCGATCCGCTAACTCGAACTTGTTCTAAGTATAGAACAAAAGGTCGGTGACCTAAATAACGCTTTCTCAAGCGCTAAGCTACGGCAGCCCATCTGCAGTTTTATGGGAAAACATATATCACATGTGTCGAAACGGAATTAATATTAACTAAAGGTATTTTCTGAAATAATAGTGTGAGCTGACAGTGTTAATTACCTCAAACGCACATAGTTATTTCCTAGTGGAAGGGCATATATCTTCGTGGGGCAAGATAAGATCCTCCATACGTTCGGTAGCTGTTACTGATTCCGGGGTAGAAGGAGCAACATTTAATCCTTTCCATGACACCTTGCACAGCGGAGACTCTTGAATCATAAATTCGACATTCAAAAAGGCATTGGATAACGAGTACTTAAAAGTGCCTACCTAGATTTTAGAATTATACGTAACTATCTGACCTCAAACCATTATATAGCCCAGCTTTTATCTCAAAATCATACCTAGTATGAGTACCACAGTTCTGGATTGGACCGTTAGCAACGTCAATATACCGCAATCATCACTGTAATTTTGATGGGTCAACTCTAAATGTCCGATTATAGTTAAGCAAATAAATTGGGTGTGGAAAACACAAGCTCTAAATCGGCATGCGGACATGTGAAGAGCTTTTTCCTGGGTTGTGAATGGCAACTATAAGAAGATGAAAGCAGAATGTGATATAGCGGCGATGAAATATTGGAGCTGCTAATCAAACAAAGTTTTTGATCAAAGAAAGTAATTGCGACAGAATAAATAATTGGAGTGTCGAACTTGCATTCATTATTCTTAAGAGCAAGGCGAAAGGCTCTGAATTTAGATATTCTGCTTCAAACATTCGCTGTTGTCCAATCTAATATAAAGACAGCAAATTGTATAAAAGACGATAAGTGCTCACATGTCTACACAATAAATTGAGCCGCATCACATGAAGCGATTAAGTTTAGGTGCCACGCTCATCACAAAAATTATCCGCAAATGCATATGAATCAAAATCACTCAATGGGGAGACACTTGGAGTGAAAGGCTTGTCCGTTAGCGTAGTCGCGGAAAGAAGGAGGCACGTATGCCCAATTTTCAGTCTCTCTGACCAGCAATTTCTTGCAGAAAGAACAAGGTGTCTGATAGATCTTGTCATAGTAGGCAAGCCAAGTAAAGAGATGGTAAAAACACGTCTCGGGATACTGTCTACGGAAATGGTCTAGTGCCTTACGTCCGTGAAGCGTGACAAGTCGGGAAAAGTTGTGAGAAGATTCTGACCAAGCGCCAAGTGGAGCATTTTCCTTGTACGAGAAGATCGATAGTCGCTGTATGTATTTTGTAACCTGCAGGCCAGCGGTTCGAGCTTGTTCTTGTTCCTTCATTGACTCCCGTGCATCTGTAATGCGCTGCTTAAGCTCCTCCATTTCCATTTTAGTAGCCTCTTCAGCGGCCAATTTGGCTTTTGTAAGCATATCCTCTTTTTTCTTCTTAACGAGTTGTTGCTGATGCTTCTTATGCTTACTGCGAGTACTACGCAAACGACCAATAGCAAAGGCCGGGGATGTTGGTGTAGATGGCGTCATGGGACTAGCAGCCACGCCCGTCTCGCCATTCGGTCCACTTTCAGGAACAGGAGGACAAAAGCTGAGATGCACTGTCAGCTCCTCATTAATTTCACACTTAATAGACTTGATGACTCGACGACCTCCGCGCGTGGTCTCAGATTGCTTAAAAAATTTCAGCTTCCGGTTTTTGGCCATAACATAGTCCATCATTTCATTGAGTGTTGCCGGCTGCTTTTCTCCGTATGGATCGAACACCCGACCACGCTTGTGAGACTTGGGCACGAAGAGACTATTTGGCATAGATGGACAGCGCACGTCACCTAACATTTCAAGACGAGGAAATGCACTACTCAGCTGTCCAAGATAGACAATCTGTGCCTTAAGAGCCATATCTTGAACCTGGTTCTTCCAATTGTATTCAAGCATGAGATTGCGGTGTGTCTGGCTTACGGTCTCAATGGGTTTTGTCTTGCCATCTAAGCGGCAGACATAAAAACAGTACAATAGTAAGCACTCGAAAAAACGTATTTATGAGCAGAATATCGAAAAACACGAACCAAATTCGGGCACGAGCTTGCGTAGCAGCTTTAAGTTAGTTTGCACACGCTCGAGCTTGTTTTTGATTGCTAAGCGCAAGGCGTCATCAGAGGTTTGTCCGTGCTCTAGCTTAGTTTTCGCCTCGCTTAGCTCCAAAATGATGCTTTCGGCCGTGTATCGCAACACGCCCACACGCCCCAACAAGATGTCAGCTAGGTAGAACGGGTCACTCATGATTAGAAATACGAAGGAATTGTAAAGGGGCAATAACAATGTTTTTAGATATCAAACAGTTTTTGTCCAATCAAAAAGCCCAGTTTAATCAATGCCAGCGAAATCGACGCGACGGTGTTAAAAACTCTGGCGTAATCGCAGCACCGCTACTTCAAATGTCATTATGGCTGCGACGCGAGCTTTGAACACTGCGTCAGAAAATTTGTCGTCGTTGCAGCTTTCTATCACTGAAACGATGCTACCACCAAATATTTCTTACATCAATTCACCATTCCCACCGGCACAAGTAAAGTCCTCCACACGTTTCGAGCAGGATCATTAAATTACGAAAGTTCAACCGCCTACAACGTCATCGCCAGTGTCCGAATCCCCGCGAATTATCTGTGAAAGTGTTGTGATGATGGAGTGCAGCCATCCAAATGTTCAGGAGATTCACATTAAATAACCTTCGAAGTCATTGTTAAACATTGGTGTCAGCATCCTTTGATTACAGCTTACTTCTTTTGGCTTCTCCAGCTACGCTTCTCAGCGCTCAATTATCTCCTCACCACCAATCAAAAGACCCCGAAGCTATCTGAAGCTACCTCGGATTAAAATTTCAAAAAAATACTGATATATTTGTCACTCAAATTCTGTCCCGGCGCAAGCGATCGTCGCACCATTTCAAGTTGATCATAGCCAACTTAGCATATGCAAACGATTGATGCCACGAAAAAAATTGGGGATCGATATGTGATCTATAGAAATTTGGCGATCCTCCGCGAGGGTCGATTCTGCGTGTGGGCTTGATCCTCCGATCATCTCCTCCGAGAAAAAAGGCAGCTGATTTTCCAAACAGCCACATTAAAGCCAATTTGTGACAATTAGATGGCTGCATCTAATTTTGATCTTTCCAAGCAGCGCGCTGTAATACCCAAACCATAATATTTGACGCAGTACAACAGTGCTTTTTGGCAATAGTCGTGATTAATTTAATTTGAGCAAAATGTAGTAAGAATGTTGAGCGTCTTGAACATATTTCCAACCTTACTCAATCATTCTATTTAAGTACTGAAATGTATTTTCATCGATGTGCAGTTAAAGCCAATTTTCAGTTTATAGGCAATCTCATCTAAGAGGATCAAATTTCGTCCAAAAAAACTTCCCGTCAAACACCTCTTCATCAGTTTCTCAAATCCATTCAGCGATACTGCTCGTCGTGCTTTATGCGCTTCCGGTAGATTTATAGTTGGAATTCTGAATCGTGCATATGATTGGTCTGATGTTTTTGATTCCACGTAACATAATCAATGAATTCTGCCGTCAAGAGTACCAAGAATGACGAGGCAGTTCAGCCCCTCCGGATCCGCGCTTGAACATTTAAAGACGATGGTTGGACACCTACAAGAAAGGTATCTAAGAACCTGATAGCCACTTATAGAACGAAATTTGGATCCTAAATTGCAGAGATAAAAGTTAGCTAGCCTAGAAGTTTCGGCATCGAAATTACCGCTGTGGTCACGCCTATTCCCTAACGTTAACATAGGGTTACGAAATCCGTTCCAAAATGTTTCCTGCTTTCTCCGGCTTGTTGCAGCGAGAAGATGCAGATTTTCTCACATGGTGGGCGACGATCAGCTCGTCTTCTCTTCACTTGATCGAATCATCTCCCCGAATAATCAGTGCTTTTGCCAGACCTCTAGGGAAGGACGGCTTTCTATGCTAGAGGATCGCTAGCAGAGTCCCTTTCGAAGCCTGCTCGTGGTGAAGAACAGCCCCAGCAGCAGCAACCGCCAGCAGCTTCATCTACTGCTGCAGCGAATGAAAGCTGGGCTTCATCTCATACGTTTGCGTGCTCGACTGATATGCTAGAGCCATCATGTTGTATAGCGTTTCTAAGCTTGCGTACGAGTGTAAGGTTTCTCAAACTGTGAATTGAATAGTGTATTGTCCTGTGACGGCATCTATATTTTTCTCAAACTTTGACGCTGAAGTGCCTACTCTATATAGCGGCTCAATTTTAGAGCTTAGGTTTACCATTAATTGTATCAAGCATATTTGTTTTACTGTATGTTATATTCAACTGCAAAAGCAGCCCAGGTATCCATCCCACTAGACCTCTCCTTTACTATTTCTTTTCCCTCATATGTGGCCTAGCTGAAATTCTAAGAAACAAAAGTCTGAATGTACACTTAGAGCAAACTATACACGATTAAAGATTACGCACATTGAAAACAGGTTGACAGTTATTTTAGCATACAGCGTGCTTTTGGCTAGATTGTATTGGCGGTGGCAAGCAACTCAATAAGTGTAAAGTACAAAAGCCCGAGCTCGTCGTTGAACACTGCCAGACAAGGCAACGCTATGAGCTTCATGCACTTCGACCACTTGACTATGAGAACATTACATCACGAAGTACTCCGCGTCGGAAACTTGACTATCTTTACTGACAGGGTAGGATAACAGCATACATTAATGAACAGGATCAGTGAAGTTATTATAACTTTCAGAGTGTAATGACGCAGCTCGACCGTCAAGGCAATTGAATATCGAAGACCACATGTCAGCCTACTGCAAGGTAACAAATAAGAAGAACCTTACAACAAAAAGCTCAATTTCTACTTAATGCGATTTATGTTTCATGAAGAGTCTAAGTACACGTACCGCATACTATCCAGCTCTGGGTTGACACTCAGTTTCAATGATCATGCGGCTGAACATGTCATGTGAGCATACGACTGGACCCGTCTCAAAAGCAACGAAGGATCGAAAGCACTGCCTAAGGTATAGACCATCCAGGCGTCTTAACTTTCGAAGTGTCGAATTTCGGTCCAAGTTCCGAATGAATCATGGCCATGGTGAGAGCTCAGGTTATAAGCATTTTTGCACCAAAGGCAAAAAAATGCGAAAATTCGAACAGCCACAAAATCATGCACCAACAGAAGTGACGCTGAGAAATATCAGCCACTAGTGAGGTTCAATCTGCGCTGCTAGGTGCACGCACCCAGATATTATGTTTGATGTGCACTGCGCAACTCGACGGGCACATGATAAAGTCTCTCTGATCGCATCGCTTGCTTGTCATGACATGATTCAAAAATCTGTCGCTGCGAATGCACACTATTGCACGTACAAGAATGAAGCGACCACATTAGAAGAATGAAGATGTCTTGGCAATCTGGATATGTGGCGCTATGAAAAGACGGAATATGTTGCTGCGGCGATTAAGTTTGAGAGCTGCTTTGATCAAATGTTCTTAAATGAGCCCATTATTTACATTACAGTGCTAATAAACAAGCTGGTTCAGTGCAGAGCGAGAGAAGCTCAGCTAAGTGAAGGATGTGTATGTTAAGCTCAAATTATATAAAATGTTTAGTAGGTGTTGTGGTGGTTATAGTGTGCGGGTAGCAGTGAAGCGCTCTCGGAGGACGCACTTCGCCATCGCAAATGAAAGGGTAAACATGTATATGAAAAGCCAGCGTACGTACAGGTCAAGAAGCCAGAATTCTATGGATCTTTGCTGAACCGTCGATTCAAGTGTAACAAGGAGGGATCTTGACTTGGTTTTTGTTAACGAGATTAATATTATCAAGAATTTGTGTTTTGACGTTGGGATCACGTGTAGACCATGTAGTGTCTATCTAGCATCGAGTTAAGAGTTTTTCCTCACTTGTACATCTAAAGTCTATCGCCTGAGTGTCAAGTCGCTCGAGCTGTCAAACTCGGCATGAACGTTGTACAGTAGTTTCCGTGCAACAAGCATGATTTGAAACTATCGCCAATGAGAATCCAAACAATAGAGAGTGGGAACTGGGATAAAAATATAATGCGTGGCTTGGTGCTCGATTCAAACGCACAAATGCAGCACTCCCTTCTTTATCGAGTTCTCAGTGCGAATGCGAGCAAAATCGCATTCTATAAGCTAGTTCAATCTGCCATGGTGGATCTCGGGCTTCTCCTTTAACTTTATCGCGGTCTGATGTTTTTATATTTTGATAATATAGCTAGTTTGATCCTTCAGGATCAAGAAATTCAAGAGTTAAACCCGCAGTCTGTTTGAACTACAGCTGCTTCTATACATTCTTAAAGCATATTATATATAACAGATGTTTCTGCAAAGAGAATCAATGCAGAACAAACATATTGAATCTTATCACTCGAACGTACCAAGAATAAAGAAACTATAAAACATGATTCAGCAAATGAAAACCTGCGCCAAAATTAATGTCTAACATAGTACATTTTATCACACGAACGCACAAAGAAGAGAGGAACTAAATGGTTATCAAATACTGCCAACCTTGGCGGGATAGAAACGATAATTGACATAAATGATGGTATGAATTCTTCGATTTCAAGAATTGCCTGTAAGATGTAATGATTCAAAACTGCGCTGGACCATAAACCTTTGGTATCGAATAATAAGCTGCAGTCGGGCTTTCAAAAACATGACGAAGGAAGAAGCATTTCCCGTGCAAACTGTAATATATACGATGATAGTTCATCTTGTTCTCTCTGCATTGATTTGCATTCATGTTAACAAAATAGGCGACAACAATACTGGTAGAAACACTCGTTCTGGTTTCGGGTGCTTCGATAGATACAATATGATTTACTGTATTGAACAAAGAAAGTCGGTACCCAAAAACAAAGATTCCTATCACGCAATGGTGAATCTCGATTCTACAGTATGAATCTAAGAGCTTTGTGTAATGGTGGATTTGCTCAATTTTTTCAAAAGACACCCCAGACAGCCTAATATTTCTATCATTTAAATGTGGCGTGGCTGTGATGACGTCTAACTTACACAGACACACTGGCGTGTCATAAGATCCACTATACCAATATTATTTTCTGCTCCACAATGACAGGCATTCATTAAACATAAATTATCAATAGCAACTACTGTATCATATTATGCAATATGTGTGACCGATCTCTGATCGCGATCATTATTCCACATATTTAAGGATATTGTGGTAAATACGACTAGGGTTGATAAATTTTTGATGGTATTAAACTGCTTTGATAACATGCGGATCTGGATCTATCCCATCGATTCGAAATGCTTTCCACGCCAACGCACTCGCTCTGCACTCGTGATTGAGAGTAAGCAAATGAAGATTCGCTGGCTCCCATAGATCAACTGGAAGGCTACGACTGGTCGATTCCCTCGACAAATAAGTATTCCCAAATTGACCGATTACGACACATTCGGAGACTTCCTGTGATATGGTCATCGAGAACAAATCTGCACCTGCTTCCCCTCAAGTGACCCCCGCGCACCTTGCCTATGGGTCAGAGGTCACAACTCGGGAGGTCCACAATACGGTGCTGAACATGGAGGCCCGCCTGCGAGTCCAACCGACTTATGTTCTATATACAAGTGCCATGCTCGCCTTTGTGCTGCCTCTTCAGTACGGTTGGTCCACCTCTCAACTCAATCTGCGCAAGTTCCACAATGTCGACGACTGTGCCGCTCGACCGGTTGTTGAGGGTACATGTATCATGTTCCCAGGCCACACCAAGTTTCAATGGACGATAGTTGTGAACGCGTGGATTGTTGGAGGCATGTTTGGTGCTTTTTTCGTCGGCAAGTTGTCAGATAGATTCGGTCGCAAGCAAGTTTTGATTTACAACTGTGGTATTATCATTGTAAGTGCTGTCATCATGGCCGTAGTATCGAACTTGTGGGCTTTTGCTGTCGGTCGTCTTCTTGCTGGTCTCGCCTCCGGTGCCACATCGGGCAACGTGGGGAGCTATATTAACGAGATTTCGCCACCCCACCTTCGTTCGCTCTTTGGGGGTGGATTACACAGTAGTAATACCGTTGGAATCTTGCTCGTCGCAACCACATTTTTCTACATGGACTTTGAAGACGGCTGGCGCTACATTGCTGCATTTCCAATTGTGCTAGCGATCATTTTCTTGCTTATGTCTCATTACTTCATGGTTGAGTCACCGGTGTGGCTGCTCATGAAAGGCCGTCGAAGTGATGCTGAAGCCGTTCTCACTCGATTATATGGAGCAAACAATGTGCCAGTGGCTTTGGATTGGATTGAGTCCAAACGAAAGGTTGATTTGGAATTACAGTCGAGTGTGTGGAGTGAGAATGGCAATGATGTTGTTCGTAGTGGTAAAGGTGCACCTTTCACGGAAATCATATCGCCTGCCCTGCGTCGCCAATTCATTATCGTCATTGGTATTGCTTGCATGCAGAAAATCACGGGAATCAACACGGTTTTTTACTACTCGTCGGACTTATTTACACAAGCTGGCTTGAAAAATGTTCTTGTCAACACCATCATCATTGATGTTGTAAACATGTTGCCATCGCTGGTGTCGGGATTTCTAGCCTCTCGTTTTGGCAACCGTTGTATGCTGTTGTGGGGTATAGTCGGTATGTTTTTTAGCGCCGTCGGTGTGACGCTATCACTGACGTTCAATTGGTCGACTCTAACGATTCTTTTTATCGCAACGTATGTCATTGCGTTCGGTGTAAGTCTTGGCCCGCTGATGTATGTACTTGTTGCCGACATCTTCCCCGACTACGCACGTGCTACAGTATCATCGATAGGTGTAATGGTTGCATGGTCGTCCAACTTAATTGTGGGTGTTGGCTATCCGTACATATCAAGCGCGTTGGGCAATTTGGCGTACCTTCCGTTTGTGGTTTTGCTGGTGCTATCATTCGCATTCGTATTTATTCTGGTCCCTGAAACCTCTGGCAAGACGAACGAGGAGATTCAGGACGAGTTCCGCGCCCTCCGCCAGAGAAAGCGCCATACTGCAACTGCTAATTAAATTCATAAATATGTATATATTTGCTATTAATGGAAATAACAATCCGTAGAGGTATAAAATTTTAGCTCAAATCCTTAGTACTTTGGAGTATCGTGCGTGCGATTTTGTAACCAAATCCTTATCGTGGACAAAATGCACATTGCATTTGGTATAACAGTGTTTGCCTTAGATGCTCTCGGTTCCCTCCTAATAGAAGCACACGAACCCATCATCTGTGCATTGTTACCGTGGACTCTGAAAGTCCTATTTCCTATGCATGAAAAAATGCACGGCAAACCCGTTGCACTTGGTAGCACTTGTAGTCAGTCATTCCCAAGACGGAGTCGTGAATTATATGTATTCGTTTTGAGAATAGAAATGGTTTTTACGAGTTCCTGTTCCTCGGACAAGTAGGTCAGCTTAGAATATGGCGGTCAAAGGGCCGGAGGCGGTAGTCGCTCACGTGGAAGCGCTCTCCAGCTTCGAGAATGCATTGGCAGGGCAAGACCAGCAGCGCTGAACACGGCGCCAAACTATAGAACAGATGGTGTCCACCGTGAGGCCGCCAATATTGAGCGTCCAGATAATATTCACCTCTCTGAATAATTAAAGTTGAATTGGCGGTAGATTTAGCCTCATTTCAGACGAAGTTACAGTTATCACGATTGCAATCCAAGCTAGGAGGTCGCGGGCGAAAAATACACTTTCGAGCAATAACTCGGTAAAAGAGGCGCTTCCAACACGGAACGATTTAAAGCGGCAGAAGACACGGAGCTCGACGTATCGAGTGCGTTTAAACTCTCGTGTACCCGTCAAGATAGGCTAAAACTGGCAGAATATGTCTAGGAGCTACGAAGCCCAGTCGCAACAATGGCGCCTGACATTCTTCCGATTGCCATCGCATTAAAAGCCCTTAAGCGGGCATGAGTACCCACCATGCCTCTTCGTAAGCGTTGAGCGTTGCAGTCAATGCGGAGGACAACATCTATGCCGCGAAGGTATGATGGGCGCTAGAAATGTAAGCTTCACAAGGGAGCCAGAGGCGATGGACCTCAGTCATACTGAAGAAGAAAAGGAGATGTCCTAGCTACTAAGCAGCTTCGGGATATAACAGATGTTTATCAACAGTCGCACAAGGCATCTGCACCTTGTAAGCCCCCCTCCGCATTTGTAAAGAAGTACGAAGGTTCGGGCTTCCACGCAAGAGAGGACAGAGAACCCCTCCATGAAAACGCGAAGACTTATGGGCGAAGAGCAGCCAGCTGGTTAAGTCCAAATCTCTGTTATATCTTGTGAAGATTGCGTTCAACAGGGCACAGCCCTATATGGAATTTTTTTCTCGGAGGTGGACCCCACGTTCAAGGATGTCGGTTATTAATATTAGTGTCTCGAAATTTGTGCACACATAGAAATTCCTGATGAATAACTTCATAGTGTAAAAAAATTCGACGCGCGACTGTCGATAACAGTGGACAATTTGCAGAGGCATTGAAGATGCCGCGATATCTGTGCGTCATACGACAGAGTTAGTGCTTAAAGTGCCAAAGGTTGGGCTGAACCTTCAATTGAAGTTGAAGAACCTTGAGAGCGTATAACAAGGGCTAGTTTCGGGCCTAACGTCTCCAAAATGTCGTGAGTCATGAAGTCGAAATAACGAGATTTCACGCACTTGTCTCCTGTAGAACATTAAGGAGTCATTAAACTTTAAGCACCTTCGGCACGAACCCGAAGCTTTCATAGATTTTACCTAATGTGTAATGGGGTGAGGATCCACCGAATAAAAAGCGAGAGAGATTTTCCACACGTGAAAGAAGTAACTGGATTAGCACATTGATCTTGTAGGCATTTTGTTCCCTTCTTTCGTCAGAAGCTCTTATACAGCTGAAAAACTTACCCTCGGAAATTTGTGCAAGAAATTGCAAGACGGTGAGATCACATAAAGGGCACGGTTAGTATCCAAGAGGAGTCAAGATCTTCATTTTTGAATGACGTGTAATTGAGAGCACTCGCACAGCACTGAGCGCGGGGAGCGGGCTATCATTCGTCCTACAGATCCTTTCTATTATGTGTTGAAGGCAAACATCGACGTGATGACGGGTAGTCCATCACTCGGATAAAATTGTGCGTCATTATTTTGAACTCATTCCCGAAAACAAATATTGCGTCACACGGCAGCGGTCTAAACCAAAGGAACAATGTGACGGTATTGACGATTTTTTCATGCGAAGTACGAAGTAGGTTTATTTGGAGTGTGTATTTCTCCACTCGGCAGAATGGTTGAATCACGGTAACTGGCAAATTGTGCATGCTTGAAGAAATTTCAATGCAGCAATGATTTTGGCGAACTCTGATATTTTGGATGAATGTACTGCGGAACAGCATGCTCGGCTGCACATTGTCGGGACATCGATCTAGATAATGGTTGTTATCAACCGCTGATCCGAGAAAGCAAACTCTTGTAGCTGCAGCCAGGATTCCGAGCGGGGTACTCTAGGTGCGGCTAAATATACTACAGGGACAGTCAAAAGCACCAGCGACAGTCAATCGTCTCGTGCAGCAGCTGTACAAGCCCTAATCTTGCCATGCACCAACTCATTTCGACAATGTATTTGTCCTTGATCGGGCGGAGCAGGAAGAGTAGACTTTACCTGATACCTACGATCATTGTTCGCGTTTATGCACATTAAGAAGTTATATGTTAAAAAAGACAACTGCGTATTTTGTGCCGACTATATTAATTCAGGGTTGCTTCGTTGCAGAACCTTAGGATGATATCGCAAAAGCGGCCATTGCAGGTTGACCAGTGCCTCTATTCGATAAGAGTTCAAGAAGTTGCTTGCCCGTTGAGCTTTTTGAGAGATACACACTGTAAGCGTGCTGACATGGCATTATTCCCTGACCAATGTCGTCAAAAAGATGCTGAATAGCGTTGGGCATTCCATAAGAAGGCGTCCTTTAAGGCTGTGACAGAAAGCCACTACGTGTCCTGATATAAGTTGCTCCGAATCCAATTTGACCATTTCACGCCGTTTATGACGCATAAGCCTATTCAATAGGCTGCGTCTTCTCCTACCAGATATCAATGGCTATGGATGCGTGATCAAAAAATTGAGTCTCGCTCGCCGTTTCAAAGCTGCTGAGTTACGCTACACATTTCGTGACAGGCAGCTGTTTGCAAAAAAGTAATCCATCGTCAGATTTTAGTGAACTTGCTTGGCTCTATTCATAATCTTTACCGATCATACGTCGTAAAATTATTCACTAAAGAGACAATTTTACCCAGTAATGCTGA
>NW_020187031.1:1022967-1023419 GCF_900000015.1 Plasmopara halstedii | reverse complement strand
TACGTCGACGATCTGCTCATTGGATGTAAATATGCGGAGGACGCGGAGGAAGTTCGTCTAGAACTTGCTGAACATTTTACAGCGAAATCTCTTGGAGACGTTCGCTATGTGTTGGGCATGGAGGTAGGATATGACTCGGACAAGGGGGAGCTTTGGCTGGGCCAAAAGCAATTTATTGCTCGAATGGTGGACAAGTTTCGTCAAGGAGACGCGTATCCTGTGCGCAACCCAACTGTACTCGGGCAAGAACTACACGTTGAAGACGGGCCTAAAATTGCTGGGGTGAAGCCGTTCCGCGAGTTAATTGGATCGCTACTGTATGTATTCTACACGCCCAGATATTTGCGTCGCAGTCAGGGCTCTATCGCGCTACCTTGAAAATCCTCGAGAGAAGCATTGGCAGGCCGAAATTCGGATTCTTCGGTACCTCAAAGGTACATCCAGCACCGATA
>NW_020187031.1:1018727-1022957 GCF_900000015.1 Plasmopara halstedii | reverse complement strand
TGCCGTTCACTTAGAGTTTGTATACTCTTGGAAGTCAAACTTCCTCTGTGCAAGGTGCAGTGTGATCCGTCACAGTAGAGCAGAGACATTATTTGTCATGAATATGTGATAGGCTGCAATTAGCTTCTACGTAAAGGTACATCCATAAGTCTTCTGTGTGCATTGTAGAAATTTATAATGAAGAGATCACATTATGATGTCCCTACATGCATATGTGGCTTCTTCTATGAAGTCAGAAACATCTTGTATGATACAGAATGCTGATTAAAACTTGAAAATTTGCGCTGGCGACGAAATCTACGTGTCTATGTCTTCTGTAGTGGTTGGCGTAAGCCCGTAACTTTTGCTGGGAGCCTTACACGAACACATACGTTCAAGCTTTCAAAGTTTAAGCTCCGTCTACCAATATCATGTATAAGTTCAAGCTGACGTCTAACATCGTCTTGATTTGGTGGTGGAAGCGTTTTCGCGTCGCCTTAAATTGTCTCATGCCATAATAGTGACGTCGACAGTTTATAAGACGTTGCGTACAGCTTACGGGTCGGATGCAACATGTGTGTTTTGCTGCCAAAGTCTTTGGGAAGCAAGTAATTGAATCCTCAGATGTCGCTTTATCAAAGCGTGAGGTTGTCCGCATGCGCTGCTATGACTTCTTTTGAGGATTGATATATTTTAGAACTGAATAACTCGACATCAGTGTGTGTTGGTTTCTCGTCTCAGATAAAGATATTGCAAGAGGCACATGATATGGCAATCATAAAAGCCTAATGGGATTCTGCTAGGTGAGCACTACGTGTTTGTGGCCTAACATTTACGAGTGGGTATCCATGTATATTCGCACATGCTAAACGCGTCAACGGGTCCTTGGTAACGAATCGCCGCATGTGTCGGCGCTTTTGCCAGCCTGCTGGTTTCGGCAGAGTGTCGGCTGTCCTTAAGATTTTGAAAAGCGTGTATGATAACATTGGTCTACGCTAAATGGCTAATCTTGCTGCTGAAAGTGGCACAATACCGGTCAGGATTCAGCCAAGATATGTCTGAACAAAGTTTTCCGCTAAGCATCTTAAAAAGAATTTGCCAGCCTTTTGCCATAAGCGCAGATCTTCATTTGAAACAATCGCAACCGGCAAGCCGCGTTAAAACATATTTTGTTATGGAACAGCTTCGCTGTATCCTTGTTCGTAAGGATCTTAACAGCAGCAGATTCGCTCATGGCTTGCAAAGGATGTTGTGTCGAATCAAAATTCACAATTTACAGTGAAAATTTGGCAAACGTTGGTAGGTATTAGGTGTCCATCGCTTGCCCAGCAGCAACGGAGCTGCCATGCACCTTGCACAGAGAGAACTTTGACTCAGAAACCGTACGTATCCAACCCACCTTTTTTTCGCAAAATTGCGTAACAGGGTAAGATGTACATAAACAATAGTACAGCACTAATGTTCATACATACTTCGCTGTAACTCTGAGACAATACGATTCCTACAATACATGAAGCTATCTTAAACGTAAATTGATTTCAGCTCCGACTCTGCGGTCTGCGACATCAGTAAGAAAAAAGTCATTTTAAGCTCAATTGATCCAAGAATTCCGCGGTCAAGGCCTATTTCCCACTGGACCTTTCCCGAAAATTTCAAGATTCATACACAACAAAAAGTACTTTGATTTTTGAAAATTGTTAGAATCTGGATTGATCAATGAAATTGGCAATCTCGACGAACGCTTTCTGCGGCCATACTGTCTAATGAGAGCTGAATTTTTCCCACTAAAACAGGAATGACACATTGATGCAAGAGCAATCTTGTCCATCTTTTGATATTCAATTGGCGATTTTTTTAGATTCGTAGTCCATTCCTCTCATCAAAAGCGAATGTTTTTGAAGATCAGATGTTGGATCGCTCTACTGATTGACTCACTTCACTTTGTAATAGTAACCGAAGCCGCATGTTGTATTTATTTGAATGGTATATTCGTGATTGACTATATCATACAGAAGGTGTTTTTATGTCAAGATAACTTCTCCGCTTTTGTCAAGTCTTTCCGTTCGCTTTATGACGTAAGACAAAGTTTTGAGAATCGAATTATATGAGTTCGAAATAATGGATCTGCCTTTGTAGAAACCTACTTTTCAATACTTTCGACAGAGTGTCAAATTTCATGCGCCCGCCTTCCAAAACTCAAGACCTTCGCAACAATGCGTCAACTTGCGATGAAAGCCTGCCAGGATTTGAGTTATCATTTAAATTTAATGCTCATCTTACGCCGAAATCGATTGCACGCGAAACTCCAGTAGAAGTCTATCAAGTCAACGCGAAGTGAAAGGATTTCTGCTTTTAAAGTTGTAGCGACTGTGTCTTTCATTATGAATCAAACTTTACATATGCAGTGCCTCCATAATAATAGACGCCGTTGCAAGTCATGAAAGTAATAACTCAGCACGAATGCAAAAAATGTCTTCCACTTGCTTTATCAATTTAAAGGCTAGCTTTTAGATCTGATAAGGGCATGAGCAGCATCAAGTCCGACAGATTCACACGAAATGTACATTTATGACGCATTGCAACAGTTTGCCAACTACGCCAAGAACATACTCAGCACACACGAAGGTAAAGCTCGTCGACGTTTCTGCAAGATTAGAAGGTTATTTTCGGTGCCATGTAGTGCGCGACAATAGAGCGCCGGGTGGTGAATTATGAATCAAATAAAAACGGCTAGGAGTTTGCAGCTGTTGTATTTTAAAGGTAGCACATTGTATGACGAACCAGATGACAATCTGGTAATCCCAATGCAAATGCCTTTGTTGATCTCACATTGAATCAAAAGTAAAGTCTTCCTGTGCTTTAGTAACTACCAGCTGAATTCTGTTGTAAGGTCTATCACCATAGCTTTTCTTGTGACGGATCAAAGTGCGAGAGAAAACTTCATAGATGCAGAAGCTCTGAAATGTCAAAAGTCAGACATATGCCGAGTCCCAGGTACTAACGTCTTTTCGCTTTAGCAGATAAACAATTCCAGGAATAGTCAATTTCACACTGTCTTCATCAGAGAAAAGTACACCTTGTGAACACGTGCTCCAAATGACGGAATTGTTTATGAGACTTCGAAAAATACGATGGTCTTGGTATCTGTTGACAAGTTCCATTCTTCTTTTGGGTATGGTGATTTTTTGGTGGACAAAGGTTTGGCCCCGCGTATCTCTTCATCAATCTCGACAAGTGACCTTGCCAACAATTGAGAAAGCACACGATTTATTTGACCTTGTGAAACAGCGGCAAAAGGAGACTCTTGCCTCAGATTCCAAACTACTTCATCTCGATGATCTGATCCATTCCGATTCATACAATCAGTGGGCACCAATGATCTTATCGAAATGTATGCATGGGATGGATAAACAAGCTGCACCCTGTATCAAAGAAGCCAATCCATCCAATATAATCGAAGCTCAAGAACTCATCTATCCTGCATTTCGCCTTAAGCTGCCAACATTTACTAATTCAAGCATGAAGGCCATGTGGCTCTCCGAAGGCTCTCGCAACGATTGGTGGCGAGTTACGGACGATCAATCGTGGGCAGAATTCGCCGTATTTCATGGTCAGAATATAATCTTTTCTAATGCTGCATACCGAGGAGATCCACCGGCAGATGTTTGGTCACCTCACGGGTGCATGGTCGAAAATGTTTCCCATGCGTCATTTTTGCATAATCTCGATGGTAACGTCACTGAGCTGGCTAACGACATAAGCATTGACACGCTTGTAATTGCTACGACTCCAGATTCATGGTCTTTTCAGCATTTTATGGATCGAGTTGCGGCTGTCTGGAGTCAAGCACAACTTATCATTCCTACTACCGCAAAAAAAGACACGGTCATTTTATCTGGTGAAACACCCCGCGATGCCATAGTGGATGAAATTTATGAACTGATTGTTGGTCAACACTTACACAAATTGAAATCAGTGCATGCAAAGCGACTTGTATTCTCTTGTCGTGCGCCATTGTTCCATCCTTTTACAACATTGCGAATTACGGAAACAATTTTTCAGTCGCTACCACCATCAAGTTCTTCACAACGTGATGTCATTTTGTTTCTTTCAAGATCAATTGGAGGTAAAACACGCAATGGTGGACGACAAATTTTAAATGAAGTGGAAGTGACGAACGCTATTTCAGCGATGTTAAATGCCACAGGACGACCAGAACAACTGCAGTATTTCCATCATGACGAGTTCAAA
>NW_020187031.1:1018060-1018717 GCF_900000015.1 Plasmopara halstedii | reverse complement strand
ACGTATTGCACTGTGTCAACACAAGGAGAAGAATCCGAAGCTGACACACAAGGAGCTTTTCAAGTGGTTAGGAGAAAACCATCAGATAACTGTCAGTGGAGGTACAATCACCAACACACTCAAGCGTTCTGTAGAGCTCCTCGGTAAATCTGAAGATGCGAACCTGGACGCCAAGCGCTAGAGGACAGTCAGGTATCCGAACATGGTATCGGCCCTTTTGAGTGGTTCACGACATATCAAGACCCGGTCAATATGTCTGGAGATCTCCTCAAAGAGACTGGAGCCCCTTTTCTTGACCGTCTCTACCCCGGACATTAGCCATTCCAGCTCTCAAATGGCTGGCTCGAGGCATTCAAGGAACGCCAAGGAATTCGCTCTTTCCGTCGCTTTGGGGAGAGTGGCTCCGTTGACATGGCTATGGTCAGTGATGCTCTGCCTGCGGTTAGGGAGACTCTCGACAAGTATGACGTGTGTGATATTCACAATATGGACGAAACAGGGCTCTTTTACCGCATGCAGGTGAGTTCATTTGATAATGACATGTATTTTTTTCATGCTTAGTTTGCCAATCATACAGCATATCCTAAACAGGCGGATAATTCACTTGCGACCAAGCAATTGGAAGGTCGCAAGCAAAACAAGGAGCGGATTACATTT
>NW_020187031.1:1017754-1018039 GCF_900000015.1 Plasmopara halstedii | reverse complement strand
CAACGCCTCGAAGACCAAGTGGAAGCCCCAGAGAAGATTGACATACTTCAAGCTATCCACATGGCTGTCCAAGCCTGGAATTCTGATGTGAAAGCAGAGGCAATCCACAACTGTTTCCATCACTGTAAGATCCGAACTGAGGAGGGAGTGGCTGCACAACATCTTGCCGATCTAGACCCCATTGACTATGAGGTCATGCAGGACTTGCAGTCCCAAATCGAGCAACTCCACTACCGGAACCCTGTGGCAATCAGATTCCTGCTGAACTACCCAGACGAGGAAGTC
>NW_020187031.1:1016477-1017744 GCF_900000015.1 Plasmopara halstedii | reverse complement strand
CCACGATCAGCCCGCGAGCCACGCTCGGGACTCCTGTCCAATATACCGTTGGTGTCTACCAACTCGGACATTCCAATGTCTAGCATGTTGACCGTCTTGGTCCAGTGCTCTCGCCAATAGCGCCTTTGTCTCCTAGCAGAGATGGGTTCACGACTCGCCAGAGCTCCACCAGGAGACGTGCCCGTAGCGCCGAAGGTCTTTGACCTCCAATCAATCCATGGCTCATGGTGTTCCAGCCAT
Organism: Plasmopara halstedii; assembly: GCF_900000015.1. Taxonomy (NCBI): domain Eukaryota; phylum Oomycota; class Peronosporomycetes; order Peronosporales; family Peronosporaceae; genus Plasmopara; species Plasmopara halstedii. The sequence goes on along the minus strand of NW_020187031.1, from coordinate 1,017,504 downwards.
GCCACTCCTAGGATGAGGTCAACACTTGCATCCAAGTCTAAGACTAGACAGCGTTCTACACTATCAAAGTCAAGGAACTTGACTCCGAGGTCCACAGGGGTCTTCGGGACCGTGACACGTGTCCCCGTCGCTAAGCGAACAGTGACGATGTCGCCCAGCCGCGCTTTCAGCGCCTCAGCATACAGCTGACTCCCTTCCATCGTGGAGCGTCGAGCATAATTGCCCGACGCCCCGGATTTGATGGGGATCTTCCATGGCTTCTCGAAGCCCTTTACGGTCGCCCCTATAGCCAGCAAGCCCGGCTTGCATACACGTTCCGTATTTAAGAGCACAGAGCTCTTCGAGGCTCAACAGAACTCAGTTTTTTCCCAGTAGGTTGCTTCGCGCCTACCGAGTGGTGTCGTTTCCCGCGACGAACCAGACTGGTAGGCGTTGGGGTGATGGTTTGAAGAACCGTGACGCGCCTTTCGCAGGGGGCAACCGTTCCGATGGTGACGGGTTTCTCCTCAGGCAAAACACCGTTGAATCTGTGTTTGCTGCCTGGCAGCTCGGAGCTCTGCGCCTCGTCCTCAGCATAGCTGAGATCCATGGGTACAGGCCCGCTCGACGAGCTGTTGGAGTATGGATCTCAACTAAGTCGTGCCGACCTGAAATTGAACTCGGCATTCAATACCTTATTCACCGCCTCTTCTCATGAGGACGGATACACACGGAAGACTTCCATTCTGATCACGCCAGTGCGGAGGCCTTCCATAAAGACGGTCACTGTGACCGCATCGAGAGGAAATCTGCTGCCATCCCGGCAATGAGAGTTCGCAACTCTTGGACAAAGTCCACCAATTCCGTGTTGCCCTGTCGGGCGGCAAGGAAACGCGATCGCACGCGATATGCCTGATTAGGCGGCGAGAACACTCGTGAGAGCTGCAATTTCAGCTCCGCCCGGGGGGGAAACGCAGCGTCGACCGAAGTGCCGCACGTTAGTGCACATTCTCGAGTTCGACCACCGAGCTTGTAAATGACTAGCGCA
>NW_020187031.1:1008154-1016467 GCF_900000015.1 Plasmopara halstedii | reverse complement strand
GCGCTGTTGCTCGGTTTGGAGCATGGCGGATGCGATGGCCATCTCGACCTCTCTCACCTAGAGCAGGAGATTCTCTCCATCCTTCCTCTCAAAGACCTTAGCGCTCATTATGAACGGCTTAGGGCGGGGGAAGTCTTCCGCCACCGATGGTGGCGTCATAGACGCAAATGATGCAGACATCTTCTGCTGCACGTGCTCTACCAGCGCGTTTTCGTAACTTGAAAACGCCTCTAGACGCACACCGATTGCCTCGGGACCTTGCGCCACAAGGTATTGCGCGCCTTCAGGGCCAAGCAAAGACATCAGCTTTTAAGCCCGTCCTGCATGCCCTGGGGCAAAGAGGAAAATTCCTCCATCCTCACAGAGGATCTGTCTAAACAAATCAGGTGAAGATTGACTACAAGTGCAGCGGGGCTGCCGTAGCTTAGCGCTAGAGGAAGCGTAATTTAGGCCACCGACCTATCGTTCTATACTTAGAACAAGTACGAGTTAGCGGATCGCAATCCGCTCACTCCAAAAGTAATTATTGACTTACCCAAGGCTAATTAGCTCTTCTGATTAAAGCCAAAACTGGTTTTTATTTATCTATTATCCTAGTTTCAAAAGTTCGGATTTTCTCAAATATACTAATCTTAATACATGCATAACTACTGGCTACCTAGCCACATACCGTGTTCTTGTTTGGGTGCAGTCACACCATGCCCATCTTGTGTGACACGCACCTGTTATCAGGGTACGTATGATCTTTTTACACTGACGTAAATTCAAAATCACAAAACATCTTGGCCACAAACAATCTTCGCTTCGAACTATCATTATAAAAGAGCCTTTTCTACACAAAAGACACATTTTGACGACAGTTATACGACCAGGTTCCACGCCTCGAACCACGTTAAGTGCTTGTTCAAGCATAAAATGAAATACGTGTAAGAGAGGCGGGACACCTGTGACCAACGTTATGAATACCTTTTTGGGATAAAAGCGAAGGTTTCAAATAGTGTTATTGCAAATAGCTCAGTAGCTCCGCAACGCTATCCTTGCCTTGTTCAGTGTCTGCACAGCTTCACCATTTTCTCCAATCTTGATGGTTTATGCAATGGGCTACACTTAGATATTATATGAAGGTATAGCTATGTACCTTCTCTATGCATCGTGAGAAATTATCAATATACGATGACAGTATGGTGTTCTCGCTCACATACATGACATCTTAAACAACGTCACTCACATTCCGTGTGATTCAGAATGCTGGTTCCTACTTGGGGATCTGTACTGGTGATGAGACCGACATATCTCTGTCATTTGAAATGGGTAGCGTTAGCTAGTCACTACTTCTCGTTGCTTCCACAGAAGACGAGTACCAGTTTTTTTAATATAAAGTCAAGCTGAGGTTGAACCTGAGTACACTCTAAAAAAAACTAAATCTGGACCCCAGGATTTTATAAGTGAAACTTCACTGAGCCCTTGGGGTGTTATGAATGTAGCTAGGAACCATCAACTCATTTTTGATTGAGCTGCAAACCTGCTGTAAACCTGTCAAGTAATTCTTCTCCCTCCGAATCGGGACCATCCCTATCTCTACACGTCGGGAATCGCTTCGTTGTCGCACAAATGTGTGTGTCAAGTTTGAAAGACTGATGTGAACAGCACTCTGTTACATTTTACATGCTTGCACCATCGAAAAAAAACTTTCGTCGAGAACATTACTAATGGTGCTTCGCAGGTAAACGAAGTCGCGTCACGCAGCGCGCTTTGCATTAATGGGTGGGTTGCAACCCTATTCCAGGTTCAAGATTGGTTGCTAAACTAGCAAAAGTTTCCCCTCATCTCAGCGCGGCTGAAGGTTATGGTGCCTCGCTTGGATACTAACATCTCGAGCTGTCTGGAAAAGCGGAGCGGGCAAAGGATTCTAATGCCAGCGAGACAGAGAAAATCATAATGTAGCAGGAACTCGAACCTTTTGAATATCTTAAAGTAGAGATTACCCTTCCGCTACGTTAGATACACACTATGAAAATGGCGAGTACTAGCCTCGTCGCAGGAAAGTGAGTCTCGTCTTACTCATCGGGCAGAATCTCAAACTCTTCGTTATACGACTGTAAAGTGTCCAGTGTAGTGATGATACAATCTAGTCTTGATTGCTCTATAGCAAAACATCAGTTACGTGATACTGGAGTTTGATAGCAGAATAACTGATCTTGATCAAAATGGCTCAACTTCCATACCGGGGCGTAGTTAACAACTTTTCTCCTCATCAAGCTCAGACATGAGCTTAATTTGCTTGCAGTAGACGTAAAAGACCGCACAGAACAGTCACCAACTTCTAAGGACGCTTCAATCAAAAATCGAGGATGATCTCACCGACTGTTTCAAACCTCTCAAGTATCCAAAACTAACACTTGTTCGAATAAAGATTTTCCTTATAAATCAAGTAAGCTGAAAGCAATGCTTGACATCTATTATTATTAGCAATTAAACCCTGTTGTGGCTAGCAACCTACGAGTCAAGCGGACGCCTATTGCAGCGGGGCTGCCGTTGCTCTTTTGCTTTGGGAAATCTAAGCTAAGGTCGGTGACCTTTGTTCTATACATAGAATCAATACGAGTGTAGCTGATTGCAATCCGCTTACTCGAAGAGTAATTACAATTTTGAACCAAGGCACCGTTCAAAATGTAAACTGCATCTCTCGGTTTTATTTGCGGCAAAGCCGCCTATATCTAAATTTTCAATTTTCATAATTAAATAGTAAAACTTGATTGAAATGCATAAGTACTGACAGACCAGCCACGTACTGACTTCTTGTTAAGATGTAGCGACACCATTGTGTGATTAAACCGTCTTGTGTAATTTACACCCTTGTACAGTCACATCGTCTTACGTGACCCCCCTTGATACCAGGGTATGTGAAATCCCGTTACCTTCTCCCCCATCAAAATTGTGAGCACCCACAATCCACATTTAACTGTCGCCTCGTGAGTGGCTTGCGTGTCTGTGACACCTCTTCTTACCCAGGACTTTCTGCACACATTCTCTGTTTATTGCGCCCTATGTCTAGGACACGAAAGGCACCCATTCTCGATGGTTCCAAGAAGGCCCGCTAGGCAGATTCCTTCTTCGTCTCCTGCATGCGGTGCAACTTTGAACAGCACGTCCGCGGCTTCACGGGAAGCGCATCCCAAGCCCTCGGCAACCGAGCACCGCGCTCGACTTCGCGCTCATAGAGGAAGCGCTCCTTTACGACGATTCCTGAGGTGCTCCCCCTGGCGGAACCACTGCAAAAAACGACGAGCACTCTGAGCGATGGATACATGGCATCGAAAACTTTCCTTGCTGTTCAACTTACAGCGGAGCCACAAGAAGGTAGACGGGTGCGTGGGAACGCCATCTTCGGTTTGAGTTTGACAAACACAAGGCTCGTCGTCGAGCTCGTTCGTAATGTCGCCACTGCAACGTATGGATTAGCCTTTTACGCTCCCTCGAGCTCTGTAGTCTCTCACACCGGTGAGCCTGCAAATAGAACCATAGTTTGAGCTCAGCTCGTGGCCCTTAGGTTTCCCTGGCTATTGCTGAGAAGCGCGGGGAGGACGACGACGCAGAACATCGTGATCCCTCTGATCATAAGCGTCCACAACGTCTGAGCAGTCTTGCCGAAGTGGCACTTCAAACTCTTACGAGTTCTCAAAGCTGGGGCATCCTCGCCACTTGACAAGACACTGGGTTTGACCCTGGCGACGACGTCGACCCACAGGACGCTCCACGTGATATGTGATAGTGAGCACCACCGTTCTCGTCGAGTAGAGTCGGCGGCGGACGATGACGACTTGTCCGGAAACTCGCGATGCTCTTTGGGCTCTTTCGGACAGGGTCTGACGCGATCAGGACTCCGCTAAGCATCATATTGAGGTAGCATACCGCTGTATGGAGTACCACAAGAGCTTGACGCACTTTGTGCGACTGCCTCAGATTGCGGACTATCGCGCTCTGTCGAAGAGGCTTCTAGCCGTCGAGCAGATGAATGCATCACTTTGTGCGACGGCGGAGCGCCTGGCGCTGTTGGTGATGGAGATAGTTGTACTCTGTCTCAAAAAATTGCTGGTCGAGCTTCTAGGTGCTCGAGCGCCTGTGGGTGCCGCTCCGGCACCAACGCTTTCGCGTAATTTGTATTGGATTCCGATGCGGCTTGAGCAAGCCCACATAAACACCGGGTGGGTGCGCATACGTTTCGGAAGGTTTAATGTAAACGCAAGGCCCCGCTTGGCCACAACCTTGGAAATTTCAATAAACCGTGGACGGAGCTTCGTCTTAAAGATAGCAGAAGTTGCATGGGTAGAAAGTTTCAAGCATTTGATAAATCCAGGTCTCCGACCTCAAAGTCTTAAAGATTTTCTTTACCCCTTCCGCCTCCATATTCCCTTGGCTTTCAGCCATCGCATCGTGAACGTGCCGTAAATCATTCAGTCTGGCAGACAGGAAGTCATCGACTTCCTTACGAACAGTGAGAGGGCAGACATCAACTAGTCGCTAAGCTATTCCTCCCCCATCAAGCCTTAAACCATGGGATGGCGGTGTCAGCGGGACGCATGTAGACCGGCGTGTAGCCAATTGACAAGCAAACTACATTGTTCAGAGCGAACTCTACGAGCGGCAGCATGGCGCTCCAGCGTTTCAGATTATCAGCGCAGACGCTGCGAAGGGCGTCCTCGACGACGCGATTCACGCCCTCAGTTTGACCATTGATCTACAGATGGTCCGCCGTTGACAAATCCAGCTTGATACCTAGCACCTTGAAGATCGTCGACCAAAACTTCCAAGTGAAGCGTGTCAGAGACAATTGACTCCGGAGCCTATTTTGTCGAGATACACGAACCACAACAAGATGAGCCATCTTGCTTAAACGGTCGACGAAAACCACGACACCCGTATTGCCCACAGAGGCTTTTGGTAGGCCAAACACATAGTCCAAACTCATGTACTGCAAACACCCGAAGGGGAATGGCAAACTGGCAAGCGGCGCCGCCGCATCCGGAGAGGGTTTCACCCTCTGACACGTTTCACATGTACGCACATATGGGATCGTCTATTTGTACAGCTTGGACCACCAGTAGTGGCAACGCACAATGCTGTGCGTTGCCACGTAGACGTACAATGCTGTACGTCTTCTCACGACCAAGATGAACATTGAGTGGGGTATGTTGGGCTACATAGAGGATTCGATAATTCAAAATTTCATCGTGAGGAATCACATTTTGTAGTGACCAGTGTTCAATGTTAATGACTCTCTAACTCTTAAAGGCGGGTCTTTGGAGACGACGTCTTGAAATTCCAGATCAAAGTCTCGTTAGGGCAGGTCATATTACTCCACTAGAGTCTACGTAGAGCCGAATAGCAATAGGTTAAGCTTGACGTCATTTAGATTGCGAAACTGACGTTCCTGACGTCGGAAAATCTATTTGCGAAATGTACATTTGTACCCATAATGAGCGGATGAATTGTTGAAATGGATCACAGGTATATCTCGGCTCCGAGGTATAAAAGATCAACGTATTATCGTACGGACGTGGTAGGGGGTTATGCTCGTTACACATCTTGATTCAGGCATGTCACAAAGCAATGACCTAACCGGAGAATATGGATGTTTGATACAAACTATACCGAGAAAGGCGAAGTTTGTACGAGAATCGAGAACCCTGTTCATGTCTTTAACAAACTAAGTCGGGATTAATGTCAGTGTGGTAGCACCTAACTGACATTGATCCCAATCTCCACATAGACCTGCTGCTGAACAACATTTAACAGGGTGTCGAAGCTCGCTACACGTGGTCAATTATCAAATTTGGATGCGAGGTCAGCATTTTCCGCTTTCGACAATGAGTGTGGTCACATGTTTTTTTTACTTAATGCCCCAATGACACCAAATTGTTTTGCTACATCCTTCTAAAGATCTTGTGTACTTACGCATGGACGTACTTAAGTGTTATCTTCATCTTGAGCCGGGTTCGAGTGAACCAACTGGCGATTGAGAGGCATTTAGATTACCCCCAGTCAAGTGTTTGCATTCGTGAGCAAATATTCTCTATGTTAATATTGATCAATGCGTCTTTAATGCTGAAAATATTGTTGTTTTTGATCTCTAGGTGCAACAAGGGATCTTGCAGAATCTAAAAGATCGATGGTCACTGGTTAATGGCGAGCTCTCCGGACTTAAAAGGGACTAGGGAGCTTGCTAAGATTAGCCAACTCACTCGTATCGGTCGATGTTGAAGGCAAGCAAGAAAAACATAATTCCTCGGATCTTTATTACGGCATGTATGGTGAAATAGAGTATGTATTAGCCTGAAAACCCCGATATGGCTCAAAAACCTGTATTGAGCATATAGTATTTAATCATTCTAGATAGATCAAAAACCATCATAGAACTTTGATTTACTTGGATTGAAAAGCTTACATTGTGAAAGAAAAACCGAAAGCTCCTAGATGCTCATATAAATACAAAGTTTCTTTGCCAGAACCAAATTCATAAGACCTCGAGAAATCTCAATTCCAGACAGCAAAAAATTCGTACCAGACCGGGCGATGCATCATTGGCACGAATGCGAATGAAACCCTCACCGGCTCTCCACGTTTAATGCGATGAGCTCTTACTCATGTTATCCCCAAATGGCGCTTCCGTGAGAGCTCCTGGTTATTTGTGGAATGGAGGGGCTACCAGAATCACAGAGCTTACGAGAGCCATATAAAGGCCTTAAAACGCATGTACAAAAAGTTGCTGCATCCTGAGAACGGAAGGAGTGCTCACAGATACAGAGTAGTGTGCGGTTTTGAACTGCAGAACCGCTGGTATGGGAATGGAGGAATTGAACAAATATCCGCGCTATTTAAAAGTGGTTTTCCGGATATCCATAATTCATGTTGATGATTTGCGCTAACTTGACAAAACGAAGTCGCGCTGTTCGATCAAGCGTTGTCTCCTGCTGGAAATCGCAAACTTTCGCTTCCAATGTTCCAGGATATAGTTCTTGACCAGAAACGATTTGCGATTTGAGGACAAGAAGTCACGTTTCGGGTCATCACCCAAGTGTATCCTTGGATTGGACTCAGGCTATCCTGTCTTTCGCTTTACTGCGAGGACTAACGTATCTCGTGAAAGTCGAATTCGGTGCGGTAGAAGTAAAAAAAGCCGATCTAACTCAATGCTGTACTGATCTGACGGTTCCTCTCGGAAAAAGTGCGCCATATATGCTACTAGGTGCGTTGCCACCCCCTCATCTATCCGAAGATTTAAGATTCTCGCAGTAGGTACGAGCAGCATGCCCTCAACGGACAAGCAATAAACTTTGGGACGGAAGTACCTGCGTAATGGATTTGCCATTTGTATCGGTCGAGACGACGCACTCTAGACGTGAACATCAAGCATGTACAGCTGACTTTGTTCATTAGGGTCATTACTGATTTCTGACGGGGTAGTGTGCTTCCTCCTCATCTTTTCATGATGGAGAGATACGGAGTTGGGTCCAGAGATAATGCTCTGCACGTTGCGAGGCTATTGTCACCTGCGACACATTTGATATGGTCGAACTTATCGACAAAAATGGTATTCTTTCGTGACCGGATTTTTCTCTGGGGGGCGGGGCTACATCGTTAACCCGAATGTGCATATAGATACAAAACTTAAGCCCATTGTAAAAAAGTCAAACATTAAGGTCGAAATTGGGCCGACTTTAGGCACTTCTGGCTTGAGGAATAATCTGGGTGGGTATTCGTTAATCTTACAAAATGGTTACTTAAGGTCCCTTGGACTTAGAGCCAGGCTACTCTCCAAATAACGTGATAAAGTATCATGATTAGTACTGCCATGGATAATGAGACTTTAGAGTCATCAAGGAGAGTTCTGTGGAACACTTGAAAAGACTTGTGCTACTATATTCCTGAGTTTGTAGGGTAAATATGTCTTGCTTATAAAGAAGGTACACAAACCTGTATTCAGCCTTTATTTTTCCAAGGTGACTTGCTGGTACCTGGAAGGCTGCCTACGCTTTTCAAGGTAATATGCTGTGTGGTCCGTAACTCGCTACAGCAAATTTAAATGGGGCCTGCGGGTCCTTACCCATTTCATGTCACCTCAGTTTACATCTCATTTTACAGCAAAACCTGTCTAAATTGAACATGTTGGGACTGGGGGACAGTGCTTTATTTAGAGAGGGTTTTAAATAAGGGAGGGTAGCATGATTATCAAAAATTCCCTAACCCAGACTGGGTATATTAAACAACACCATTCCCAAAGAGCCCTACACGTGCTTTTTCTTGACTAAAACT
>NW_020187031.1:1008016-1008144 GCF_900000015.1 Plasmopara halstedii | reverse complement strand
TGATTGCGCCCAGAATAACGCCATAGGAAAGGCTTAGAGGTAGCTCGGAGTAGCGAACAAAGGACCTCAAAATACTCACTTCATCTTTTTCAACAGGTTATGAGCCTAAGTGACTCCGACGACGCGCA
>NW_020187031.1:1007605-1008006 GCF_900000015.1 Plasmopara halstedii | reverse complement strand
GGCGTGCCGTCAGCTACATGAAGTATCTCATAAGTAATCTCCCGCGTTTCGAGCTTGATTGAACTATTTTAATGGACGAACCGCTGTTTATTTTGAGGATCCACGAGATACAATCGTCGACATCACCGGAGCACGCCATGTTGTACTCCGTTCGACAGGGCTTGCATCCATGCGGATCACGGTAGTGTTAGCTGTGACTGCAAGTGGCCGGAAGCTTTCATTGCTCGTGATTTGGAAGGAGAAGAAAGGAAATCGCGCTATATCCACCTTGAAGTCTGTGTGGGTGGCTAGTCAGCCCGAAGCTTGGGTGGATTCTGAGCTGCTATCGGGCTGGATTGACCGTGTATTTCCACCTGTACTGGATTCTCCGGGAAAAGCTCTTGTGGGACTCGATGAGAGCT
>NW_020187031.1:1007461-1007595 GCF_900000015.1 Plasmopara halstedii | reverse complement strand
GAACTCTCGAAGACCTACTGCTGGACGCTATTATCGACCGCCGTCTTCGCAAAGAGAAAGTCACACGAGAATGGCTGCACGTGAGCTTTACGGAACGCTGGATGAAGATGGATCTGCTTTTGTGGCGTCTAGTG
>NW_020187031.1:1007355-1007451 GCF_900000015.1 Plasmopara halstedii | reverse complement strand
CAATTTGCCGGCTACTACGCAAGTCAAATCTCCAGAAGTACTCCCCAGCCCCCAGCCCACCGCTCCAGTTGTTTATCCCCTTTTCTGCAGATGAAT
>NW_020187031.1:1004849-1005597 GCF_900000015.1 Plasmopara halstedii | reverse complement strand
CATAGATTCTGGGGCGTCGGGCAATTATGCTCGACGCTCCACGATGGAGGGAAGTCAGGTGTATGCTGGGTCGCTAAAAACGCGGTTGGGGACATCGTCACTGTTTGCTTAGCGACGGGGACGCGTGTCAGGGCCCCGAATGTCCCTGTGGACCTCGGAGTCAAATTTCTTGACTTTGATAGCATGGGACGCTGTCCAGTCTTAGACTTGGATGCAAGGTATGACCTCATCCTAGGAATGGCATGGTTGGATCACCACGAGCCATGGATTGATTGGAGGTGAAAGACCTTGGGTGCTAAGCGCACGTCTCCTGGTGGTACTTTGGCGAGTCATGAATTCACATCTGCTAGTAGACAAAAGCGCTATAGGCGAGAGCACTGGACCGAGACGGTCAACGTGCTGGACATTGGAATGTCCCAGTTGGTAGACACCAACGGTGCATTAGACAGGAGTCCCAAGCGTGGCTCGCGGGCTGATTGTGGAGTGGCACATATCCCACTGAGCGATGCTAACGTTTTAAAGCAGTCGCTGCATGTCATGCGTGACATGGTCGGCCGAAGGCCGAGGCATCAAGTGCGAGATCCATGTGATGCACGTGAAGTGGCACGAAAACCACTGAACACTGCTGTCGTTGCGAAGCAGTCGCTGCATGCCATTGGCGTGGTCGGACGGAGTCTAAGGCATCTTGGGCATGGTACTCTAGATGCGTGTGGAGTGGCACGATATCCACTGGACAAAGACTGCGGGG
>NW_020187031.1:1004105-1004251 GCF_900000015.1 Plasmopara halstedii | reverse complement strand
CAGACGGTCTGTCTCAGGTGTGCTGATCAATATTGGAAAAGCTCCGGTCGTGTTCAAGTCCAAGTATCAAAGAACCGTCGCACTAAGTTTTGCAGAAGCAGAGTATATGGCGCTAAGCTTGTGCACACAAGAAGTACTTTGGATGT
>NW_020187031.1:964641-1004095 GCF_900000015.1 Plasmopara halstedii | reverse complement strand
GGTGATAATTTACGTGCTGGGGTATTTTTTTTATTTTTTGAAAAGTTGGGATATTTTTAATATATGGCAAAAGTTGAGCATTTTTTTTATTCTCCCTTTTGAATAACATATTAGTCAGTTTCACCGGATTATCCTTGTCATATATATGTAGCAAACGCCAGCTAGAGGGATTAAAGCAATAAAAAACCACACCGATACGAGGGGTTTCACCCTGGTGAGTTTAAGGATAAGCTTGGAAACGTCCTTGCTAGTCAAAAGAATGCCTTAACGATCAGTATTGCTCTTGGATATGATCTGGTGAGCAAAACGGAGGATAGCTTCACACAATCGTGACATCCTAATTTTGCAAATTCTAACGTATTTGAGACCTGATACCATCAATAGCTAAGGCGATGATTTGTGAGAAGGTTACTTTTGGGTATCGATAGATGGAGCTGCCGGATAAGTTAAATTATCCTAGCTCTGGCTACAAACTAAAGGCAATTACTGGCTTTAACTCCTCATTTGCCGTCGTGATAATGCCCGTAGGAGCTAGCGAGGCCGTAATTATTGAAATTGTTCGTGATAACCACCATGTAATTATCTCTTTCACGACGAACGCCAGGAGCGTCTTCCACTGCGTGTCTTGGCACTTACCGGGCAAGAGTAAGGAAACCTTCTTAAGATTGTAAAAATAGTGTTTAAGCGCCACTGCTGCTATAAGGGGATTTCTATATGTAGGGTCTCTTCCGTCCAGCTAAAAGCCGACCGATCATTTACAGCTTAACGAACTTGTAGAATGCTTTCAAGTATCCATTAACGTCTACCCTACGGATACTAATGCTGAGAAGGTTGACTGCGTTCGACGCCCCGATAAAGTCACGATGCTCTGAACATTCTTTCGCACGATCATCATGCTCGATGCATCTAGAACATTGATATGCTCCAAAGGAAAAACTAGTTTTCTAAGCATATGATGGTGTTTGTAAGCTCAGATAAGCTACACGATCACAAAAAGAATTAGTGTGAGCGTGAAATATTGAAAGTTTCCCAACTGAGCCAAAACTTTATCACGGCGATGCAAAATAAGATTGTCGTATCAAGTACTGACCAACAAAATGCATTATGGTACTTCACAATGTTACTTCTGAACTTAAAATACGGTCTACAGTGCCTGTGATAATTCATGTTATGCGATTGTACAGTGTGTTAAATGGTCAAGTGTTCGGTGGGGATCGACAGCACGAATGGTACTGACACTTTTACTTTTTCTCAGTGTGAACATGATGTCGTTTCGATTGCTCAATACCTCGTCGAGGCTGATAGCTCGTGCTCCCTCCCATCTGGCTCATGCTTCCAACATGACACTGCCTACGTCCCTTGAGCGTCTGTTTGAAAACAATAAGAAATGGTGTGAGGGCAAAAAGCTACTCGACCCGGATTATTTCGACAAGACAGCGCAAGGCCAACATCCGCAATACTTGTGGATCGGCTGTTCTGACTCTCGTGTGCCTGCTGAGGAGATCACGGGTCTTGCACCCGGTGAAATGTTTGTTCATCGCAACGTGGCAAACCTTGTGGTGAGCAATGACATAAGCGCGCTTTCGGTTGTGCAGTACGCTGTAGAACACCTTAAGGTTAAGGACATCATTGTGTGTGGCCACTACGGTTGTGGCGGTGTCAATGCTGCTTTGGAAAATAAGCATCTAGGACTTTTAGACAACTGGTTGCGCAATATTCGTGACGGTCAGACGCAATCTGTTTGGTATGTTGAGTAAAGCTCGTGTTTTATTTGTTTTGTGTGCTTGCTATAGTCGTCCGGCTTCATAGTGATGAATTGGAGAGAATTGAAAACCACGAACAACGTTTGCGTCGTACGGTGGAGCTTAACACGATTGAGCAATGCATCAACGTGTTTAAGATTGGGCTAGTGCAACGCCATCAAGTCAAGTACGGCTTTCCACGCATTCACGGCCTTGTGTACGACCTTAAGAACGGCCAGCTGAATGAGATGGACATTGATTTCCAGTCGTACGTTCAAAAATATAAATCCATCTACAAGCTCCATTCCTTCCCGAAAGGAGATGCTCCATTGCGTCGATCCCAGCACCAGGGTAACATGATTCGATCATTAGTCGAAGGTCACGAAGAGGAGCCAGGCCGCGTGAGCACAAAATACGTGAAACGTGCTATGTCCAATGAACCGATTCTGTTCAGCGAAACGGAGATCAACAGTGCCATTGCCAGAGCACAGGAAGGTGAGACTGACAGCAAGACAGTCAACATTGAAAAGCTCGTGCGATACTTCGACCACTAAGAATCGATGTACCTGCTCTGTGTGGGCTATACTGCAAAGAAAATTATATGTCGCTGCATAAAAAGAATAGGCAGCATCAATATTACTTGAAAGCGCATTTGTTACTTAAATGCCGTTCGGCTAGTGCACATCAGTACCAAATGCCTTATATAGCACTGTGAAGCAAGCACCAATCTAGTAAACGTCGTTGAGGAGCTAATTGCATGAACATCCATTATTGTTGCCGCCGCTTTTAGCATTGTCCAACAACTTCTCGTGCCGTGATAAATTAAGTCAGACATATAGATTGCAGCCAGCATAACCAGCTTTCTCACCTTAGAGCCTGTGGGCCGATTGGATTCGCCAACCATTTCACGAATCGCGATCAATTCAGAAGCCATTGTCAAAAAAGCCTCCTCTACGTTTTGCGCATTTTTAGCACTTGTCTCTAGAAACGGAATCGACAAGCTGTCAGCAAAAGCCTTGGCCGTCTCATACAACACCGCCTTGTTGTCATTGATATCGCTTTTGTTGCCCACGAGAAGCTTGCATGTACCCTCGCTTGCATATCGGTTCACTTCACTTAGCCAGTCATTAACGTGATCGAACGATTCCTGCAAAAAGTTCCAAATCATCATATCATACATACTTCATTAGCATATCAGATCAATTTACCTGACTGGTGACATCGTAGACCATAATAATACCGTCAGCACCACGATAATACGCACTTGTAATAGTACGAAAGCGCTCTTGCCCAGCCGTATCCCACTGAAAAATAGCACACGAGGTCACAAATTATCAACCTGTTAAAAAGCTAGTCATCCTCACAATTTGTAGCTTAACGGTCTTGTTGTCAATCTTCACTGTGCGAAATCTCTGCAAATACCGATATTAGATCTGCTGGAGCCATCACTATCCCCGAATCACATACGAAATCTACTCCAATAGTGGTGATGTAGCTTTCTGTGAAAGCGTCATCCTTTTGCATACATAAATTACATCAATCAGTTATCGATTCGCAACATTATTTGTGCAGGTATCAAGGCCACTATATTGCGAGGACATGTACTTACCGCAAAGCGTAGCAAAAGGCAAGATTTACCGACGCCCGAGTCGCCAATCAGCACGAGCTTGAATAAATGGTCACTGCAGTATAAATATCGACCGCATCATCATGAGCATAAAGACCGCAGCGAGAAGGGCCAGAAGAAGCAAACGCACTAGTCTCGAGACATGATGCTTTCTCTGAAGTACAGCACGCTCTCGATGTAGCTGCTTTTTATGCTGTCAGGACTGTCGGCGAGTCTGCTCTCTCAACGAAGCGAGTTGTAAAGAAGACAAATGCCGTTTTGTTTATTGTAACTAACCTCTCTGAAAAAAGCACCAGCACAGTTTATCTATCAGCTTGAAGAGCTAAAGCTACTTGAAGGTAGTAACAAAAAATTGTGCCAGATATGGTGTGGCCCACGTGAAATATTGTTCTTTTTGCGTCAACAAAAAATGGAAGGCGGAGACTCGAACGCTGACATCGTGCCACCGCACAAAACGCGGCGTAGTGGTGGAGAGACCATCTACGACAAGTATCTCAACATAAAAAATAATGTGTTGCCCAAAGATGAAGACAATGCCGCACGAAATAAAATCATGGAAATTTCCAACTCAACGGGTAATGCTCATGATTCATGCGAAAATGATCTCAAGGGCTATATGATTTTACCTTAAACTTCTTGCAAGCTAATACAATGGTTTTTTTTTATGCGATATTGCAGATCAATTAGAGCTTGAGGCTGGAGAAGTGGTTAGTAACGAAGATATTGTAGTTGCATGTACCAATGGACCCTCAGGTAGCGGCTTGTCTGCTGCTGCTCATGCAGAGCCAGAATTAAACTCTCAGGAAAAATATGAGTCTCAGTTGGCATCGGCAGACACGCCGCAGCTCGAGGCGTCTTTACATTTTTCCCTTGTTGAAGATAACACCAAACTAACGGCTGTTGGCACTTCTTGTGCTTCTGCTGCTGTTCCTACTGTTGATGCTTCGACAATTGTTCCAACTACTGCTGATTTTCCTGCTACTCCTAATCCAACATCTCCTTCCACTTCTGCATCCCAACCTGCTCATGCTTCCGCGCTGTCAAATGTTTCGTTGCCACTGCATTCGTCTTCGAACGAGCAGTATGCAGCGATGCGAGTTCATAGACCTAAGAAGATTGCTAACAATGAGCATATTGTTCTGACGAAGGGTGGTCCAAGTGAACCACCGAGAGAGCGCAGCCGAAGTCGGGGTCGTGCTGGAATGCCTATGAACGAAGGATGCCAACCTGGGAATGATTCAAACGGTCCACCTTCGGGCCCACGAAGCCCACGCGGCGCCTTTTTTGGCAAACCTGGCAGTCCGTTCAAAAGTCAATTTAATGAAAGACTAGGTAGCCCTGTTCGGAACGGAATTGTGAGTCGATCGAGAAGCCCACTTCGCGACAATTCTAATGGTAAATTTGGCAACTCACCTCGTGGACGGTTGAGTGAAAGGCTTGGCAGCCCACCTCGTGATCAATTCAACGGAAGACCTGGTAGCCCACCTCGCGGTGGGTTTATTGGAGGGCCTGGTATTCCGCCTCGTGACGGATTAAATGGACGATCTGGTAGTCCACCGCGTAATAGCTTTAATCGAAGACCTGGTGGCCCACCACCCGATGGTCCGAATACAAGAATTGGCAGCCCGCCTCGTGGCGGCTTGAATGGACGACCTGGCAGTCCACCTCGTGAAAGCTTGATTAACCGGCCCGTAAGCCCACTTCGAAATAATTTTGCCAGTGGACATGGAAGCCCCCGACGTGATACATCAAACAACAACGGACCTCGTGGACGTTCTCCACCTCGCTTAAATTTTCGAGGCCATCCAATGAGCCCGAGACGACAAAAAGGATTTTTGGACGGTCCAGGACCTGGACAAGGTAGTCCCCGTAGTGGCATGGCCGGCAGCCGTGGTATGGGAGGCCCTCGTCGAAGTCGAAGTCCATTTCGAGTCCCCCCATACAGTCCTACACGCAGTGGCAACGGCAATGATTTTGCTCCAAGACCTACCGGTCACCCTGATTTTGCCGGCCCGCGGAGTCCTCCACGCGGACCTGGACCTAGAAGTCCCCCACGCGGACCATGTGGACCTGGACCTAGAAGTCCTCCACGCGGACCTGGACCTAGAAGTCCACCACGCGAATTTGGACCTAGAAGTCCATCACGCGGTGATTTTAACGGACAAGGTCCTAACAACCGACCTCCTTTTGCTCCGTTTGATGGCAGAGGTAGTGGCACATCGCCAATGGGACGTCCCTCTAGTCCGATGCGCGGCGGCGGCTTTCGGACCCACTTTGACAACCGAGGTCCGCCTGATTTCAGACCCTCGCCAAGACGAGATGGACCGCCAGGCATTCATCCTCCACGTAGTCAAAGCCGCAGTCCAAATCGACCACTTCCGCCAGGTGATATGATGCGCAAGAGAGACAGAAGCTGGGAGCGTGGCGGTCCTCCATTCGACACAATGAGGCGCCCATTTAATGGACCTGGACCTCTGCCCGATAGTCCTCGAATTATGGAGCCTCGTCCGATTGTCGTAAGTAAATGCTTGAGCAGCAGAATTTGTTAAGCATCACGAGATCCTTACGATCCGAACCTTGCTTGCTCATCACAGACTCCAAGCGAGTGGAACTTCGACTTGAAGAGAAGCGGGAAGTTCAAGTGCCGCTGTAGTGCTACTTCCCTTTCAGTTGGTCTGAACCGTCAACTGTATGTCACTTGTCGGCGATATTACGCGCAATTGGTATCCGGTCCGTCAAATCTCACGCTTTGTTTGTATTTGTGTAGGCCCATGTATCTAGATGTAGTGATGTTGCCTCACCTGAGCAAGTCGCCTGAGTTTTTACAGCTTGAACGCCCGAACGTTAGAAGAGTTGTGTACGAATTAAAGCCCGAGTCGATGGCAGATGCGAGCGGCTACCAAGAATTTGTTGACTATCTTATTCAGGGGCGAAGTGGCCACGCCCGCGCAGGAGGAGCCGCAGAAATGGATTCTCAAGGATTTAAGGTTTTTATTCTACCTCCGGGCCAAGCAGCACGGCAGCTTGGGTACAAGGGCGATCATATGGTTGCTGTTTTACGCTCTCGCTGATTGTGCTGAGTAAAACAACTAAAGCGTTTGAGTCATGCACATATTCCAAATTATCCATTGCAATTGAACATGAATTTGAGTGTCTACATTTGTACCTCTTAAGTAAATCACGTGGTCCACACGATCGGCGCCGTACATTTTAAACTGTCCAGGAGTTTCACTTGACTATGGCGCCGATGACCATGAGCGCCGACGCATGCCGCGTATGCGGTAAAGAGGACGATGAAGAGTTTTTAGTTCTTTGTGACGGGTGCGATCGTGCCTTTCACACCGCGTGTGTCCAAGGCTGCACATGTTGCAACACAAAACCGCGCAACAACTTTGCACGCAAGCCGGCGGTCCCGGAGGGTGACTGGTTTTGCAAGTTTTGTGCTGGTCGCATTCCTTCGCTGGGTGTGTAATGCCGTAATATCATGCTGGCCAATGGCTTCTAAATTGCCGAATGATAATCTGACAGTTTGCGGCTGTAAATGGCTTTATAGAGGAGGGAAAAACTCCAGTGTCCTCCGTATTTGTGTGGGGAGACAATGAGGACGGACAGGTACGTCTATGCAACTAGTGGCTGTACGTTTGCTATGAGAATAGTGCAGATTAATCGTTGGCTGTTCAGTTGGCACTACCGGAGAACGAAGCAAAGGTGATATGGAAGCCTACTAAGGTGCACGAGCTCGATGGCATTGGTGTCCTGTCTATTGCTTGCGGCGAGACGTGCACGTATGTACTTTGCAATGATGCCAACCTGTACTCCGTTGGAACAGGCCTCTCTGGTCAGCTGGGGCACCAGGATATTGTGCACGAGAAGCTTTCTCACTTTCGCATGGTAAAGATGGCTGTCACTATAATGCTAATGAGAAAAGCACCTAATGCATTGGCAACATCTTCATGTAGTTGGAATCAGTCACGGAAGAGAAGCGCTCTAAAGGTGAAGGACGGTACGGACAATTTTCTACTTGATCATTGCAATTGATGAAAGACATCATTTTCCTCAATGCTGCTGTAGATTCTCCCAAATTCATGCTGGATCCAATTTCGGTTTGGCAATAACGACTGAAGGTCATTGTTACTCGTGGGGTAATGGTGAGGTCGGACAGCTAGGCCACCAGGATAATAAAAATAAGAAAGTGCCCAAGAAGATTTCTGCTTTAAGAGAACTTGAAGTGCCAGTCGATCTGGGTATGCCTGCGATTGCTCCAATGAACATGTCTATACCTCGACTAACAGACATGCTCACGAAAACCTGTGTCATCAGCATGTTGTGGTGGTGATTTTGTTATCATGACAACAAAAGATGCTGGCGATAACGATCAATTCAATACCAAAAGACCAGGTGTGTTTATGAGCATGGGCTCCAATAGTCAAGGTCAACTTGGTGATGCGTCCAACAAGAATCAATGGGTTCCGCAGCTTCTTAACAATGATGCTTCAGATTTCACCAGCGTAAGACGAAGTTATATTTGGCAACATGCTATACATTTTCCTAATTTTGAATGTTGGTGATGTGTAAAGCCTGAAAATCGGGACATCGATGAGCCGACAGAATTCTTGCTTGGTCGTGACATCACATTATTATCTGCTGGCCGATCACATGCTGCCGCCATCGTTAGAGGGTACAAATTTTTGGTCATTTTGCTTTATAGCCTTCGTATCATCAATATTTTCTATATTTTTTTGCTCAGAACCAAAAGTCTTTGGACATGGGGATACGGCGATCGCGGTGAGTTTGTCGCATCCAATATGCTTCATTATCGTTTACACTGCTAAGTTAAATATTTAAACATTCGATACGGTAGGTCAAATCGGACACTCGAAACCATTACCGGTTGCAGGCCAGTCGAAGTTTTTCCGCTCGCAGTTCCGGGTTCCACGACCTCGTTTTGTCCAGGTGTGTACGCGTAGTTTGGCAACCCAGTCTAACGTCTAAGTGTGCTTGGTCCGTTTTAAGGCCTTTAAAAATGATACAGTCAAGCTCGTTGCTTGCGGTGCTCAGCATACTCTCGTGCTTTTGACCGACGGACGTTTATTTGCAATGGGTGATAACGAATTTGGTCAGCTTGGCGTGAAACGTGGTGATACCCCAGAAGATAATTGTGTGGAGATGCCAGTGCACATTTCCACATTTGGAGTCGAGAATAGCGTGAAACAAATTGGCTGTGGTGATGACTTTTCAGCGGCGCTCACAACCACAAATGATGTGTACACTTGGGGTCGTAATCAGCTTGGACAACTTGGCTTAGGCGAGTCACAAAAAACACCACTGGATGTTCCTACGAAAATTACTGGCCTTTCACCCATTAAACAACTTGCTGTCGGTATTAACCAGATCTTTGCCATTGAATTTACCAATGGTACGTATTATTGTTAACAGCTTATAATGGTCCACTTCATCAGATTCGACGTTAACTCTACTGATATTGTTTCAGCGAGCCTCCCGCCCCCGATCGTCCGCGCTGCCGTCGCTAAGCGGGGAAGAAGTCGTGGAGGAGACGCCAGTACAAAGAAAGCAAGAAAGTAAATGATAGAAAATTCGTTGCGGCAACTTATCTTCTTCATAAGTTGCATTTACTCGACAAAATACGAAGTGCGTTTCGTTTTATCCTCATTTAGATTCCCACAGCTCCAACTCCTTTTTATTGTCCCCTTGCCATGAACCCCTCGCAGCATCACTATGCTCCGTTCAATCCGCAGCAGCAGCTTCATGCGAGTGCAAGTGCTTATGCAAATCAAAACGGGGGTATGAGTGGCTTTCTCCATGCGTGGGTGCCTTCTTCGCCCCAAGAGAAGCAATACTACGATTTGCTCTTTACACACGTGGATAACCAGCACCGCAATGCCATAAGTGGGCAGCAAGCGGTAGCGTTTTTTGCGCGCTCACACTTAGATAGTTCTACCTTACGCGAGATCTGGAGCATTGCAGATGCCCAGCAAAGGAGCGAGCTGTCGCGAAATGAGTTTTACGTAGCCATGCGACTGATCAGCATGATTCAAAGAGGAGAACAGGTATCGGTGCAGAGGTTCAGTCAATTTGCAGCAATGTCGTACCCACTTGCAATGATGGATGGAATGCCACCTCCTTCGAGTATTCAACAACAGCCTATTCAATCACAGGAAAGTCACCCTATTGAACCGCTTTGTGGTTCTATGCAGCAGCAGCCCACGCCCACAGGACCATACGCTCTCTCGGCAGATGAAAAAAGCAAGTATGATAATATTTTTCAGCAATATGACACTGATCGCGACGGATTTATCATGGGAAGTGAAGCAGTGACGCTATTTCAAATGTCGGGTCTAGATCGAATTGTACGTCTCCTATCTTTGTTAAGAAAGTGTCATCCAAAATATGAACTTGACGATAACAAAATGAAAAAAGTAGGTGTTGCGAAATATCTGGTCGATGGCTGATATCACGCAAGATAGCAAATTAAGCGCTCAAGAGTTCTACGTGGCTATGCACTTGATTGTCTGCGTGAGCAAGCGCGGCTTGCCTATGCCGGCGACATTACCGCGCGAACTTAGTGAGACAGCGTTTAGTTCCGGTGGAACTTTTCAGAATATGACTCAATATGGCGTTCCTAGCTCTCAGCGACATAATGTAAGAATTCCGTCGCAACATGATGCACCGGTTCAAATGCAGCAAGGGAGTTTACCACCACCTCAGCCAGAGGGTATGTCTGCTTTTGATTCTTTTTCTATTGTTGAAGATACCCCGCTACCTGGTCTTGCCTCTTTCAAACCGCAAGCAAGCTCTTTAAATCCAGTTAGTGGTAATGCGCTGAACAATTATGCGGGAGGTTCTGGCGAAAAGTCGGCATCCACACCTTCAGGAGGGCTTCATAACATTTCGACACCTGAAGTGCCTGACACTATCAGTGGGAGAACCTGTATAAACCCAGCATTGACAGTGAAGTCAACGTCTAGTTTTACCGGAGTGGCGCCGCTGCCAACCCACCAGTATGCTAATCGGATCAATTCTCGCAATTTTGGTAGCAATGAGTCCATAAAAGTTTCTCATACTCCTGCCGCTGGAATCCAGCCATCCCAGCGGATGTATGCAGACTTTGATTGTGAACATTTTGGCAGCCCGTCAGTTAATAGTTCAGACAAAGTCTTTCTGGGTGATGAGGAAAACAAAAGGATGGTGGGCCAGCTTAATAAGTTGAATGATGAAGTGATTCAGGTTCTTGCTGGCGTGAAGCGCAAGCAAAAAACTATTGAGGGTATTTGTGAGAAGGTTCGGGATCTGGATGAGCTGCGTCACGAATTAGTTACTCTTGTAATGAAACGGGAAGATTTGCGTGTTTCAACGGCTTTTACGTCAGGGGCTGATGAAGATGTCGAGAAAGACAAAATGAAGCACGTCTTGATACACTCTTTGCAAAGTCTCGTAGAAAATCAGAAGCAGGTGATCCAGCAATTGCAGGTTGACATTTCTAGCTACGAAGGCGAGCTAGAAGAAGCAGTTCTAAGTGCAAAACTTCAGCAAAAATTGTCACTTGATTCACACCCTTCAATGATTGTTAATGGAGCGTTAACGTCTGATTCAGTGGGTGCTGCCGGGGGCGTGGTCAATGCCTATGCACCTGCCCCATTTGCTCTTGACGACTCCAAAGGTCTGCCATCTCCGATGGCAGCACCTTCTGCTCCATCCATATCGGCTTTTTCTTCGGTTGTAACCGACGGCAGTGGCTTTGATCCTTTGAGCAACATTGAGTCAGCTCCGCGATCGGCTACCAGTGCGATAGCAAAATCGACTGTCGAGAATTCATCTAGATTGCTGCTCTCGCCCACCCCGTCTCCGTTAGAAAATACTGCTGCAGACGATGGATTCCATGCATTCAGTGGCTTTGATCCCGCAGACGCCACGACATCACTAACAGCTAATGTTAGGGAAGGTCCTGCTAAATTGCCATTGACACTAGTTTCTGTTGATGCAAATGACAGTTCTGGATTTGACGCTTTTGGTATAGCTCCAGTTTCAGCTGAGACCCAAGTACGTCTCTCATCGCAAGGCAATATGTCTTTCGCACCAAGCGCTGAAGCAGACGAGTTTGGCTTTAGTGAGTTTGATGCGGCCCCATCTTCTTTCGATACTGGTAATTCTGAAAACTCTTCGATTAGGACAATGCCTTCGTCAGGTGTAGCGACAAGCTTGAAAGCGGATTCTTGTGCTTCTGCAAACATTGCTGCAAATTCTAGGGCATTTGAAAGCTCGCCCTTCTTGACTCCGTCTGCTATGGAAAATATGGATTTTGATGCGTTTGCGGCCGCTCCGAACTCTACCGACAATGTTGCTACTGAAGTGTTACTTTTGTCTTCAGCAGCTACAGATAGACCCAGTAGCGAGCTGAATACAGTAAACGATGCTGGTGCCGCTCTAAACGAAGCAGTGGCAACATTTGAGTCTTCAGAATCGGACGAAAATCTGCTGTTCTCCCCAACCTGTATACCCGCTGCTGCTTCAATAAGTAGTGCTCATGATGCATTCGGTGACTTAAGTGCGTCAAGAAAAAGTGCTGTGCCGGCAAATGCACCGGAAATAATGACAAAGTCGCCGTTCTCGCCCGTCGCCTCAGAAACTAATGATCACCATGAATTTGGTGAGTTTATCACGGTATCAACGTCAGCAAATAGATCCTCCTCATCCTTCGTGTCGGGTCAGTTTTCAGTTGACCCATCATTTTTGCCTGTGGTCAACAATGACTCTAGCTCTGAATTTGAAACGTTTGGAGATTTTGGTACTGTACCTGTCTCTACGTACAACACTGCAATACCAACGGCGGCTGAGACTAGTGACATTGGATCAGTCGATTTTGAAGCATCTGCAGATGCTAATACTGCTTCCGTCTCAACTGCAGATGTGCCCAAAATCTTACCGGCAGCCGATCCAAGCGACAGCTCGCTGCATCCGCCTACGGTGCTTGATGATTCTAAATTGGGCGATTATGATGATTTGAGCTCAGCCTCAATTAAGGCATCAGTAACGAAGCCAGCGAACGAAGTGTTGCCTGTGAATACCAAAGAAGAAATTAATTTCGGAGATTTCGGTGACTTCAACACTGCTTCAGCTCCCATGGATCAGAACAATTTTGAGGCTTTTGAAGACTTTACCTGCTGACTTTGGCAACTTTAATTAATATTATCTAAAGACACTTAATTTTTTTGACCAATTGTGGGATGCTCTTTTGAAGTCAAAGCGAAGCGTCGTTCCGCTCCAGATACGACGCCATGGTGAGCGCTTCAGAAGCGCTGCGCATCTCCGTCCGCGATGGAATCCTTGAAAGAAAAGTACGTTAAGCTTAACCATGTGTCTACTGACATATTGGTCAACTAAGACTGTTCGTGTCTTTATCTTGACACCAGCGACGTGCAGGCTACTGGACGAAGCGGCAATTCGTGCTCACGCCTACACATTTAATGTATTTTGAGTCGTTAGAAGCCAAAGAGCCGGCAAACTCTTTTGCGACCATGGAGATCGTTTCTATTCAAAAAAATTCTAATGACTCACAGCAGCGAGTTTTTACGCTCGTGCTGTATAGGAAGAAGAAAGAATACAGAGCTAAGAGCACAGAAGATCGAGATGCATGGATAGAAGCTTTAGATTCAGTATCAGGTATGAAGGGAACCGGATCTAGCTCTGTACCACTAAAGAAAAAAGAGACTTTGACTCTGGATGAGCGTATGACGACCGACGAGATGCAAAATGATAGCAAAGGAGATCAACAGAGTAGCAGCAGTATCCACGATATCAAAGACGTGGATCTTCGAGCTTTGAACGAGCAAATGAAGAAATATTTCTCACGGCAATTCCAGATTAGCAAATCCGTTTCGTCAAAAGATGTGGCTGCATTTGTTAAAAAATCGATGCCGTATCTATTGACTGCACAGATTCAGGAGATCGGACAAGCTCTCATCGACCTTAAGCTAATTATACCATTTAAATCGCACGTTTTCGACGTTGCGGACTCCGAAAGGTATAAATTTATGGAGGATGCAGTGATAAAGCAACCCAAGAACCTTTCAAACATGCAAGGGTCATCGATCGCAATTCTTATGGGCAATGATCGATTTAGCGCAAAGAAGTATGCAGAGGATTTTTTGCGAAAACATTCGCCGTTAAAGATTGACGCGCACTGCAATAAGCTCGTTGCTCAAAAAGTTTGCACTGATTTTGACTCAATTGGTGTGATGATCTTGAGCTCACATAGCTGCTTGTATGCTTTGACAGGATAGCACAATTGAAGATTTAAAGGAAAAAATTAGTGCAAATTACACCTCGTTCATCTGCGCAGCAGATGAAATCCAAAGTATGGAAAATAGTGTGTCTCAGCTCAAGACGCTGGTTCTGGAATGTCGAAGAAGCATGTCTACTCTCAAAGGGGTCACTTTGGATCCTCCGCCTGGTAAGTTATAGCGATCACGCCGGTTTGAGTCGGGTCTAATTTTTAATGTGAGTGCATAGAAATCAAAACACATTCAGACTTCGGGGCGCTAGACAAGAAAGCAGAAGCTTGGAAGCAGACTTTGGCGCTTGATGAGTTTATATACGATCTCGAGGTATATCTTAATGAAAGAAACTACGAGCAGTTCACAAAGCAAATGCTCAAGTACAAGCAAAATGAGACGCAAGGAATTGCGACTGCTCCGGATGCGCAACAAGAAAAGGTATTTGGTTGGCTGAATACGGCATTCTGGTGCAGTGTTGTTGAAGTCGCATATTTCATTATAGATTGACAGGCTTCGACAGTTACTGGTTACAAAATTGGTCGAAGAGTTTAATGCTTCGTTACAGACGTCAGAGCGCATGCACAAGAAAGAGAATCACCTGGAATTGTTAATTAAGCTAGGTAAAACGCAGCTAGCGACTAACATGTGCTTGCAACACTATTCCGTTCGAATTGCACTTCAACTACGACACGTGCCTTCTTATGGAAATGCTTTAAACTACGTTATCAATTTCGCAAGAACTTTCTTCACGTCACTCTTGGCGTGTTACGAAGATTTCGAGCAGAGGTTAGTGTTTTCTTCTGCCAGATTGACCGTGAGGCTATGTAGTTCTGATATCGATCGTCTTGTAGCTTTCGTGGACAGACTAGTTCTCACTTTACATCCTTAACTGTTTGGATTTCCGCACAGCTTGAGCATTTTGCGAGTGAAGTTACCTACCATATATTTCCGGATGATCCGGATGCGTCTCAGTTACGATGCACGGCTGCTTCAGATGGACCCTCTACATCAGCAAGCTGTGTGGCGATTGACATCTCCGAGTTTAAGAGTGTTGCAAAGTATGTATCAAGTGCGCTTCGATACGTTTTTTATGGTGCTCGACAATTAGAATTGGCAGGATTACCTACTGCTCACTATTTAGCCCCGTACTTAGCTCGAGGGCTCGTTTCTTTTTTCAGGAGCTATTGTGTCGCTATCAATAACACAGTACGAGAAGAGATCAAGCGCGAGCGATGGGAAATGACGTCACGGATGATTCGCGATCCTGAGAACAAAGCGGAGCGAGAAATCGTTTTGACACAGAGCGCACGATCTCTTTATACGCTCGTGCAGCAATTTCTTCGTGATGCACAGCGCGTGATGAATCCCTCTTGTGCTACTTCAAAGTAGGCATTGACAGATTCATTTCATGTGGAGATTAACATTTTGTTCATGTGACAGTCTTGCAGAGGTTCATCAAGTTGTAGTTTGGGAGACCAAGGAGCTGCTTGTACGATATTGTTTTGAAACACTCCAATTCTTAGAAACACCCAAATTTTCATCGTCGTTGCGACCTAAACAAATCATTGGTATTCTCACGAACATTGCCTATATCCAAGATGACTGTGCCGCTCGGTCCTCAAATATTCTACGAGAATTCCTACCTAAAATTGCTTTTCAAACTCGAGATTTTGAAAATCATGTGGGTCCATTGTTGCGCATTACAGGTCACACGTTCTAATTAATGTAATTTGTTGGCTCAGATCGCAACTCTGTGGGATAGATTAATCACGGTTGGAGTGAAGCGATATGCTCAAGCACAAATGAAAATGTCTTTATGCTGGCATGATCTAGAACTTTTTGATGAAGCTCTCCCGGACATTTCTGGCACTGTCATGTGCTCAATGTTTGCCCATGTGGTATCAAAAGAACTTGCGGACGTCTTCACAAACAACCAGCTAAACAAGGCCATTCGGAATAGTTGCGATACTGCCATAAAGAAAGTTGGTTTGAATGGCAATGACAGAGAAGAGCACGAGTCTTTTGTTGTCATGTCCTTATGTGCATTACTCTGCGAAATGCTTGATGACGAGCCATGGTGGCGTGACTTTGTTATGAAAGGAGGGGCATCACGGAGACGATTGGGCTACGGGGGCTTGAACAAGTTTCTAGCAGAAATCCATGCTCTTCAACGTATTGTGCCAACAGACAAGCGCGTAGTCGAGCTGACGGGAAAAGTTGATGCCAAAATGGTAGAACTTTATCAACAACTTTATCCTGAGCGGAAAGATGTGCGTGCACCAGCACAATGGACTCAAGCCTTTGCTAGCCAATGCATTGCTGCAGCAATCCCATCAACAGAGTAATATTAAGTTAAAGTATGAGGTCTAGCCTGACAACAAATCGCCACAAGCGGATTGAAGATTAAAGAAGTTAAGCGGCTTCTGCTAAATTGTTGCTTTCAACCTAACAGCCTACGCAGTCGTATCATTGCCTGCGAAGTAGGATACAAGCGAGCTGATTTCCACAAGCATACTTTCAGGGTTCTTCGACTGTTCCTGTATAGCGTTAATAGCTGAGTCCACTTCTTCCTCTGTAAAAAGTTCAACTTCTTTTTTAAGCATGCGAGAGATGTAGCGAATGCTAACTTTGCCTGAATCTTCTTCATGATCTTCCACCAGGTTCAAGATCATGTTGCGCTGAAATTCCGGTTTAGTAACTGGAATTTTCCCATCTCGAAAACTGTGGAGAGTGAATACACCCATATGCTTAGCAATAAAGCCGTGATAATCAACTTCAAGCTCCTTCAAAATCCCCGAGCGAATGTCATACACCATGCCGTGAATACGTGGACTACCGTAGAGACCCATTCGTCGCTGCACCATATTGATCTTGAAGATGTTTAGACATTGCTCTTGGATATTTATCTCAACAAGACGACGCTCACGCTCCTCATCATTAGTATATTGGCTGAGTTCGTCTTTGTGTGTGCGACATACGTCTCGAATATTACGCAGCCAATTGTCAAGCAGTCCTATCTGAGCATTTTTCAAAGCTGCCGTAATACCGCCACAGCCATAGTGACCGCACACTATAATGTCCTTTACCTTCAGCTTTTCAACAGAGAATTGAACTACAGAAAGCGTGTTGATGTCGTTGCTTACCACGAGGTTGGCAACATTACGATGCACAAACATTTCTCCAGGATTCAGGCCAGTAATCTCCTCAGCAGGGACCCGCGAGTCAGAGCATCCAATCCACAAATATCGTGGTGCCTGAGCTTTTGCCGTTCGCTCAAAAAATTGAGGGTCTTTTTGAAGTACCTGATCCCGCCACTTTTTGTTGTTATCTAACAAGTGCTGAATTGAGCTTAAGTCATGATCCTTGCAGCAAGCGCTGTGGCCATGTCCTGAAACTCCACCAGCATTTACCATAGTAGTCAAGGGTGTTGATTGAGGCAGAAGAGTCACAGGAAGTAAAAATTCGTATGAGCCCTTTGTCGTTGCAGACTGAGCAAATACCTTACCAAACTCATCCCAAACATCAGTGCGATGGTGGGGTGCGTCAATGCATTAATAAATTTTATCCGTTTCGAGCAAGTAAAAAAAAACTTGATAAAATTCTTGGGAATGCAAATGCTCAATTTATTTTTTATGACAATTCTCTACTCGACGTGTTTCGGTGTCATGGGAGCAAAGTACGCAATGAGATGTTTAATGT
The DNA here is from genome assembly GCF_900000015.1 of Plasmopara halstedii. NCBI lineage: Eukaryota > Oomycota > Peronosporomycetes > Peronosporales > Peronosporaceae > Plasmopara > Plasmopara halstedii. Next base: position 986,735 of record NW_020187031.1, on the reverse strand, counting down.
TTATGAAACAATTATTAGGATCATCCAATTGCCCATTGATGCTTGCGATGGCTTCGTCCACTTCTTCAGGTGAGAACAAATCTGCCTCGCGCTTGAGCATGCGAGCCATATACCGAGTCCGAACCATACCAGGTTCATTTTCTAGACCATCTGCAAGATCAAGGATTGCGTTACGACGTCGGTGAGCCAAGCCCATGGTAGGTTCACCGTCTGGAAATGCATGGAGACTATCCACACCAACGAGCTTAGCAAAGTATCCGCAATAGTCAACTTCGAGCTCTTTCAGTGCACCAGTCTTGACATCGTACACAAGGCCATGGATACTCGGCTGGTCCTTACGTCCGAGGCGATGTTGCACCACATTCATTTTGAATATGTTCAAGCACTGCTGCATGACATTGAGCTCGACTGTGCGACGGTAACGCGCTTCCTCCGTTGGCAAAGCATCAAGCTCTGCCTTATGCTCACGGTGGACGTCACGTACAGTTTGGAGCCAAGTATCTAAGATTCCAATGTGCTTGTTCTCCATTGCAGCCTTCACACCACCGCAGCAATAGTGCCCACATACAATAATATCCTTCACATTAAGCGACTCGACTGCGTACTGCACAACGGAGAGCACGTTCACGTCGTTTGTCACAACGAGGTTGGCTACATTACGATGGCAAAACATCTCGCCTGGATCCAATCCCGTGATTTCTTCAGCAGGGACACGTGAGTCCGAGCACCCAATCCATAAATATGGAGGGTGTTGGCCCTCTGCAGTACGATCAAAGAGCGAGGAATCACGTTGCATTAACTCCTCGCGCCATTTTTTGTTGTTATCAAGTAAATGCTGGATCGACTTTGACGAGTGAAAACAATTCTTTTGTAACGTGGTACTTTCGTCTGAATGTGTCATGACTGCAGCGGTGTTCATTGACTCCGGCGAAGCTGTGAACTCGACGTCACTTAGTGAAAATGAATTGGTACGTGGACAACAATGCGGCATGGGCTAATTTTTATAATACTATAAATAAAAGACGACACAACCCTGTTTGACCAGAAGTTTGGGGCAAATCAAGCGTGCGAGTTACAATATGCGCCGACAGCTCTGGCTCGATCGCAGCTCTTGCACTTATTGTAGATATGCTGGACATAAGGAATCTTGTAGCCGATCTTTCTGGGTACGATTGATTGTCTGTCTCATATCGACCCCAACAACATAAAACATATGACCATCTGTAGATTCATATTACTTACTTGTTCGTGCGAATAGAATACGTGCGGTGTGTGAATTAAGTAAATGTACAGAAACACGGAAGATTGTGGTCTCGTAACACGGGAGATTGTGGTCTCGTAACACGGGAGATTGTGGTCTCGTAACACTGAATCGACAACGTACCAAGCCCATCAGGTTACCCCGCCAGCGTTGCGCAGCTCGTTACTTGTACGCGTGGAAAAGTAGCATTGTCATCATAATGACTTCGTAAACAGGGGATGAAATAAACTTTTAATCAGGAGCAGATTGAAAGAGCGCCGTGAGCTTCTTTGCTGCTGTATGTAGTCTTTGTGGTGCAGCGGGTTGCCGCGTACCTGCACAGAGAAAGCTTTAGCTATAAGATTTTGAATCAATCAACGCATATCGGTCATCCCTAAGGTGCCGCACCTAGAGCTTATTAGGAGCGCTGTATTCGTAATACAGCTAGCTTGATATTACGTAATACAGGATGAACCGTGACACCCAGAAAAAAGCAACATACAAATCCGAGTAAAACAAAACGGCTGGACAATATACGATCACATGACCCTAGAAGCATGGATAGATGTCCCGGATCGCAGTTCCAAAAGCAGGTCTCAAAAATGCAAGGCAATTTTATTCGCATTATAGCGCGCACAAGCTTGACCTGCAGCCAGAATCATGAGCTGGTTGCCTACGCGAAGGTAAGCCCATATCTCCGTAACCAGGATCTCACTTTGTGGGTATTATCCGACTTCGGCAAGACAATTGGTTGTTCGACGGCCACCCGCGTCGTCGCAGCCCACTAAACGTCCCTGCCCTTTGTACACACCGCCCGTCGCACCTACCGATTAAATGACTCGTAAAAAAGCGAGACACCAGCGCCAGCCCCGATTCCCAGACATGAAGCTGCTCTTGCTGGAGTTTGTGCAGCTGCACCAAGCCTCCGCAGCTCTAAGCAATTTTGTTCGCTTGGAGAAGGCAAATGATCTTCTTCATTTGCAAAACGTCTCGTACTCTCGGGTGTAAAAGTCAAGAGGCGCTAAAGTATTCGTTTGCGCACTGCACAAGGCAAAATCCGGGTCGGTGGAAATCGCCACAGTCGAAATCAAGCGCTGCGAACAGCAGGCTTCGATTGAAGAGTATGAGTTGCAGGATGTCGTCCTCTCGCGACTAGCAAGATCCGTGGGACAAAGCCTTTCGAGACATGGGGTGACGGCATCGCTGTGCGTAACAAATATGATTGTTTCTGATCAAAAGCGGCTGTAAACTAAACAACTGCAACGTGAACTTGACAATAACATACCTCGTTGTAAATACTCCTTGTCGTGAATCACCGCTCTGAGCTGGTGACACGTACACACAATTGTGAGCCATGGCCTGCATTTACGTGGGACTCCATTTACATCTGCTGGTAGTAAAGTCATCCTTTTAAAAAGGCAAAAGCGTTACATGCGCTTCAGAATGGCTGATCTCGAATTGGATAAGCCAGAATTGGGTCAGGTTCGAGGATTTCCTTACAGTCCTGATGGCCGTTTCTTCTGCCGTGTCCAAACAACATTTTGTGTTCTTTGAGACGAGATAATTGATAGGCTGTTTGGACATAATTTGCTCATCACCTGTGCAAGTAGTTGGTCAGGCTAAGCCAACTCCGTAAGTCTCTTTGGAACAGAGGAATCGGGCAATTTACGATAGCCGTTATCTTGTGGAATCAATTTTAAGCCGTACTATACACTGAACCGTCAGCACAAAAGCTACATTCCCCGCTGTACTGGCAAGCAATTTATATAAGTGCATTCACTCAAACTCTGCTCGCGTTTGTTTATTGTGGTTCTCCACATCCTATTTTCCGTTATTTCACGAAAATGGACGGGTGTATTGCTAGAATAGGTTTGTCTTTAGCCACGATGAAGCCTCAACAGCTACGTCGCCGAAGCATTGAATGTCGCTGGTGTGCGTTCGACAGTTCTCATGGCATCAACAACCTCTCTGAGAAAATCCTGCTTTGTGCACTCAACGCGATACGAGGGATGTCGCTGTCCTTTGTAAGAAATTGAGGATACCCATCAACCATGCCAAGGCTTATGAATGATGTGCTTTGACACTTTCATTGAAGATCCATGGGCAGATGAATGGACATTCCCTTTTATAATTGGAAATGTTTGCGCCATGCCCAGTCATAATTTCAAGTTGCTCGATGCAGTGCCTTACAAAGTGCAACCGATAATGCTGTTCTGAATAACATCAATCTTGGGTTTTGGCGGCTGCGCCGGAGGGGTGGCTATCTTTTGACCTATAGCATGGACAATTCTTATTTGCCGCTATCCTTTTTGATACAGAAAGATGGCGCCAAGCTGAGAAAATCACTTTCTTTCTCCAACCCGCTTTGTAATCCGCAAAGGAAAAATGCACAACGACGTCACACTGCTCTCTGAAAGGGCCTATAATAAATACCTTCGACAATAATGACGTTTACTTGACACAATTCTTGATCCGCGTGGTAGGATTCTTGTCATCAATTCAAATGGTGATAATGATCTATAGCGTCTTTGAGGTTAGCCAACACACGCTTCACACTAAATTCGATGCATTTGTTCTCAAAAACGGTCTCTAGAACGGCCAGTGATGACATCAGCTCCTCCTGCGGTTTCAACTGCATTTTAATGACTGTACCGTCTTGAATTTCTTTGCAATCAGCCCTAAGTGTTCTATTTGATTCAGTAAGAGCTTCTGCCAGAGGTATTAAAGAAAGTTCTTACAGCCCGAATCCTGCAAAATACAATTTAACTGCCGGAGAAATCGAAACCCCCATCAACTCCATTCATGAGTTTATAGTCTTTCTCGCCACTTATTCGTTAATTTTAATTGCTCTGTAGGTTGTGAGCGTCATACAAAAATCCATCCCTATTAATGACACGCGCTCGACGTTTTTTGTCTTTAGGTCGATCCCTACTATTCATAGAACTCAAATTAAGTTCTTAAACGAGACAGCGTGCCACGCTGACTTGATCCTCAAATTGACTTGAAGGTACAACAGAATCTTCGACACTTTCACAAGTGTCACCGTCGCAAGATACACGGATATAATATCCTTATTGGGATGTTATATCCGTGCATCATCTGACGCCTCTACGAATTGACAACTTTTTAACAGCTGCGCGTTGTCTAAAATTTCACGATACCCCTAAATTTATCAGGGCTTTCCACTGCTTCACAAAGTCTGCAACGCATATGATAACTGCTAACACTTCTGTGTTGTGGACCCCCCATCGACTTGAAATGTTTATAAATTGAGAGCTCGGAGCCATTGGCTTTGACCTTCACGAGCTACAGTAAAAATTGATTCTTTTTCCATTTGGCAACCCTGTCCCACTCGGATTCGGCATTTTCTGCGAGGGGTTGTCAAACAACTCTGCGCGGTAGCCCGGTCGTTCTTCATTTCGCCAAGTGAGAAATCGGCACGCAAGGCGCATACTTAAGTTATCCTACAGAGGCAGCGTCTATGAATACTACAGATTGACATGGATCCAAGACTCCTCTATGTTCTCTATCCCTGCTCTAGGCATAGCTGAGGTCTATCGCTTTTGACGCTCTCATAAGCTTCCAACATCTGTACCCCATCCCGCCCGCGCAGCACGTGGAACATGTTGATGCAGCACTTATTTCTTCGTCGAAAGAGGGAGGGTGGAAGCGAAAGGTCTTGGTGCGAATAACATCTTGTCGAAGACCCTACATAATAATAGTAACCCACTGCCGTAGGAAAAGAACCATAGGCGATAAGAGCCCATAACACATCGGCATAGTCCATAGTCATAGCGGTAATGGATATCACAGTTCTTGTCACTGTGATGACAGATTGTCTTCATCTACCACTGTGGGAGTGCACTACAAGGCTGCTTGTTTACACGTCAGTCTGCTCTTCACTTGGTTCCTGACTCCCTTGACGGCTAGACAAGAAGTTACAGCGCTTCCAATGCGTCTAGTCAGGCGGTGCAATCCTCGAGACCTATGTTGCTTTAATCCCCCGATGTCTGGAATTCTCTCCACATAAGTAAGTATCCAATCTTGCGCACGGCCTCCTAGCTTAAGTACCGCGAGAGTAATGCATTGATGGTTTGGCAGGATCATGTCTGATTTCATAACCACTCAACTTTCCTGCATTCAAAAAGAGAAATAATCTGTATCACTGCCGTCAAAAGGCTGGACGCTCCTAATATGCGGCATAAGGTAGGTGATATCCATTTTTACAACGACGAGTGGCTAGAAGTATTTCGCCTGTGCACTCTGGCAAATGATTTCAGGCGAGCGATTACCTCACCTGACCATTGAATGTCAATTTTCTGGTCCCCTTTTGACCGACAGTATACATAAGCTTACCAAGCTTGCTTAGATCTCCCTTAACAGGTGAAGTATAGCTCGTATTTCGTCCTCCAGAGATCACAGCCTTCGCAAAACTTTGCATAAGCCTAAAGACAGGTGAGTCGGCGTGTTTTCCTCGCTGAGGTACGTTGTCCGTGAACTTTTACCAGGATACATCTTTTGTGGATGATACTTATTTAATTACTAGCTGCTGATTCAAGCACATACGGTGCCTATGCAAAGTGATGATTTGTTAGGTGAGAAAGGGCTCAAAGCAAGATCTACTCACGCTCGTTTCACTCTATCTATAGCGAAAAGACACTCGCAAACGAGAGTCAATCTTCCGCACTTGCGCAGCGAGTGAATTCGGACAGCTTATAAGCCATTATCGTGCGTGTTCGAAAAAATTTCGCGTGATTCGAGGAAGGTTTGACGTGACGATTGCGCTTGCAGTGAATCAAGTAGGAGACAGTACACTTGATGTAATTTTAAATAGGATTAGCTCACGGAGTATCGGTATTTATGGAAACCATGAAGTTTAGTTAAGGAGGGGTAGGCAACCCAAAAAAGAAAGACAATGAAAAAAATCATGCTTCAACTGCTCTTACTACTCTATCTTTTCAGTCGCCGGCAGCAGCGAGAACAGTGAGTCCAAAATAGCATATATCTTACAACAGTACAACAGTAGGACGTTGAAGGCGTGATCGTTGTATCTGACGTTGAGCTTTGCTCCATCCTCCATGGAGTATGCATTCAGTTCAGGGATAATCAGCCATTTATTACTGGATCATCGCGCGTTCAGAAATCTTCTTCAGGTCTTCAAACAATCATATACTGACTTTACCTCAAATTTCAAACTTTGAATATATTACTTCTCAATCTGGAGCGCGGCAAGGTCGGCGGATACTTTTGGATGCTGCTACATGCTTAGCTCTTAAGTTAGCAAAGAGATGACCTCGAGACTTCACGATGGTATTGGGTACGCTTTTTGGTGTGTCTACATTGAAATGGTCACTGCTTCTTGGGCTCAAACGACGTATTTTGGTTTTGTCATGACGTCCCATCAAGACGCGCAAGTAGACTGGGAAATTGAGCAGTTCTAAGCCGCCCATTTTCCAAGTATTCGATGCTCCCAACCGTTTAGACCGTCTCAGACAGGATGCAGATATAACTTAGGCAGCGAGGCGACGCCGTTATACAGAATATGCTTGGCAATGATTGGACACATGATCATTACTTTGGAAATGTTATTGTTTATTTGCGTAGCGGAGTCATATCGATGACAGCTATCAACGCCTGAGGCAACGCAGGATTTACAAATTGAAGAATTTGGTAATGTCTATTTCAACCTCTCTGTACCCTACGAGGGGCTTAGAGCTCGTGTGATCGTACATTTGGCTTTCTCTCGACTAGACTACCCAATGATTATTAAGCCATCTCGGTATTTGCCAATCACACCTGGTGGCGAGGAAGTTCCTAGGGCTCAGCAAGCTACATCAGTACGACAAAATGCAGATTGGGCAATGTGAGATTTTCAAGTGCATGTTCCTAGGACTAAAGAGCGACTTGTGTGTGTTAACGGTGAAGAAGTCATTCTACAAATAATATAATTCCTTTCAGGCTTGTTGGTTTCAATCAAATTCTAACAACGCATATGCCGCGCTTAAGCCTTAAAGCAAATTATCTTGCTATGAAATAATTTATAATGAACTTCTCACACAGCCAGTCTTTAATTTTTGAGCCGAAGGCATTGCAATCACCATTATCATCTGCTTACGCTCTTCTCTCCGACGTAATCTGTTTTCCTTGCACTCTTCTTCGTGTCGTGATTTTTCGTCTTCTCGACAGTTTCGCTCCTCATTATGTTCATCTTTACGCTTAATCATCTTGCCTTCTTGTTTTCGGCGTTCCAATGCGTGCTCTTCTTGTTGCAGCAAAATTTGAATTTTCATAACTCTCAAAATCGCATCTACATTGGCAGCTGCCTTCCCACTCTTACGAAAAAGTGGGTGTGGCCTCGTTGTCGATCCAATCCTTTCTGTGTTTGAATGGGAAGGAGGTCCCTGCAGTTGAGCTTTGTCAAAATAAACTGCGGTCTCAGCAAAATGCTCCTCTTGAAGTCCAGGAAATGTATGATCGCCGGAGCAATATTCTTGATGCTATTATCGCTTGCTTCCTCAAAGAGACTAAATTTCTGGTCAGGAGATTTACCCACTTTAGTACGATCAGTCAATTTATACCAAATGCGTTTGCCCTTTTCACATCTGATGTGCAGCGGGGCTGCCGTAGCTTAGCGCCTGAAGAAGCTTAATTTAGGTCACGGACCTTTCGTTCTTTACAAGAACCAAGGACTAGTGCAGCGGATCGCAATCTGCTAACTCCAGGAGTAATTATTGCCTTACCCAAGGCCAATTAGCTCTTTCGTTTAATATCCAGAACTGATTTTTATTTATTCTTATCTGCGGCAAAGCCGCCTAATTTTAAATGTTTAGATTTTCCTCAAGATAAATAGTAGAATCTAAATACATGCATAAATACTGGCTAATTAGCCCCGTACCGTAATCTTGTTTGGGTGTGGTCACACCATGCACATCTCGTGTGACACACACCCCTGTTACCAGGGTACGCGTAACCCCATTACATGATGGCACAAGAGGCTACATGACTTTCGCTTTAATGTTCAGCTGTTCGTCCAAGACCAGGATGTCTTAATTCGTGCTCACGAAAGGCAGCGTCCGATTCTGTGGTACACAGAGGGAGACTAGCATCGAGCAGATGAAAAAGCGAGTGCACCTTTTGCTGTGTGAAGCCACTTCCTCGACTGGCTTTGCTAGACGACGCCAAACCTAAGCGCCTCCTCTTAGTCGACGGCTGGGCATTCGCCTCAGGTGTAACAGGGGCAAGAGGTCGAACGATAGGCAAGCTACATCATTCATAGTTTTGGACAAAATCGCGAACAGATTCTGTAATCGTGGTTTTTGTGCATACAAAAATTTGGACACAATCCGTCGGACCGATTTAAGAATTGTGTAGCCTGTACGCAACTCCATGGACATTTCGCACAAAGTACGTTTTCAGGAATTTATATATCTTATTTGTGTTGATCTAACAAGAATTAGTGCTTTTGCAGAGCGAACTAAAAATGTAGTCACTTACCCTACAAACTCATAGTGTCGCTACTAGTGAAGTGCACGAACCCAACCTCGGTGAATAATGCACTGCAACCTGCAGCAGGATGAAGAGGAAAGAAACAGCAAGTTTTACTGATTGCATATATCTTCAGCGTACCCCATACATAGCACATTTTGTAGCCTCTATAGTTCATGGACAGAATCAAAGAAATCGACAACAAGTGCAATGGGTCGCGTTGCAAGAAAGAATGGTAAATTTCTGATCGTAAGTTGATCGAACAAACTTTGCTGAGTCCATTTTGGCTTGAAGTATGTCCTTTTCTATCAATGATGCTGACCAAGCAGGGATTGAGAAAGTAAGAAATATCTGGCTTCTTGAAGAAGAAATAGTTATAAGTAAATAGATACATATAATATCACAAAAGTTGTACGCACATTTTTTTAGCTCTTAATTTTCGGGATGCAAGTGACGGTGACATCGGCTGATGGCGGACAAGTGACTCAGGTCAGTGCTGAGGCCACGCAACAGCTAAACTCTGTAGGCGTGCAATTACAACAGCAGGTGAGTGTTCAGCAAAATCTTACAGCTGGATATAGAAATGATTAGTTTCCTTCAATCTGTACTGCATTAAAGTTCGGTATCCCCGCGGACCAGCAAGTGCTAATTTTAAATGGCAATCCGCTGCGGCTTGACTACACGGTAAATCTATAATACAAGCTCGTGCTACTCGTGGCTTTAATTATTATTGGTCGTATCCAATAGTTCGAGCAGGCAGGCGTGAAAGAAAATGATCTTCTCGTAATTATCCGCAAGGCATCGGCTACATCAGCTGCGAGGCCTGATTCCTCGTCTACAACAGGATTTACCGCACGCCCGGGCATGAAGCTGCACGAAATTCCGGTGGGTTATTATTGTTAAAGGTTGAAAGATATGAGATCATCAAATGCGAACGTTCGCGTTCAAGCAGGCCAATCCCAACCCAGAGATACTTCTTGATATCATCAACATGAATCCACAGCTTTTACCTGAGGTATTCGGTATTGTGGGTTTATGTGGAAAACTTTTGAAATTGATGCTACTTATGTTGCAATGCAGCTACACCAAGTTAATCCAAACTTGGCGACAGCACTTGAGACCAGAAACGCATCGGTGCGTCAATTTGTGCAAAATTTTGGATGCAGACGACAATAATTCCTCTCTTTATCATTTCACTTTTGTAGAATGTGCGCATGGCGCTGATGCAAATGTATATGAAGGCTGCGTCGCAAAAGTTTGAGGAACAGCAAGAGATCGAGGCTCTGGAACGCAATCCGTTTGATACTGAGGCCCAGGCTAAAATTGCTGAGCGAATTCGTTTGTCGAATGTTCAAAAAAACATGGAAATTGCAATTGAGGAAATGCCTGAGGCATTTGGAAATGTTACGATGCTTTTTATTCCCTGTGAAGTTAACGGAACGCAAGTAAAGGCATTTGTCGACTCGGGGGCCCAATCGACCATCATGTCATCGGTATGATCTACACGTACTCACACTTTAAAATATTTTACGATCCAGCAGTTAGAGCTCACATTTACGCTGTTAATTAAAGAGCTGTGCGGAGCGTTGCGGCATCATGCGGCTAGTGGATAAGCGTTTTGCTGGACAAGTAATGTGAACAAAGCCAATTACTTTCGACCTGAATTTTATAAGCTTTTATATGGATAGGCAGTGGGTGTGGGCACGGCCACCATAATCGGAAAAGTGCACATGGTACCTTTAAAAGTCGGCGACGAGTTTTACAACTGCAGCTTTACAATTTTAGATCAGCAGGGTGTTGATTTTCTTTTTGGCCTGGACATGCTTAGGCGACATCAAGTGAGGTTTTTCTCATGCTTGTGGTGCCATACTCTTTCCATGACTAACTTGTGCATCAACTCGATTTTTCTTTTCCTGCTTAGTGCTGCATAGATCTAAACAAAAACGTGCTGCGTCTTCACGAAGGCGAGCACTTTCATGAAGTTCCTTTCTTACCGGAACATGTATGTCTTTTCCTCAATGCAGCTGACGAACTCTTTTACTGACGTTATATTATCAAGGAAATACCCTCCCCGGAAAAACGAGCGATTACTGCGCTGCCTCCCGCTTCACTAGGCGGCATTCCTGTCTCGACTTCAATTCCAGAATCTAATGCTGCAGCTGACCCAATCAATTCTCAAGTAGAAAGAAACCACGTAGAGCAGGAGAAGATCGCTCAGCTTGTGGGATTAGGCTTTACTGAGCAGCGGGTACGAAAATCTCATTCTTAATGCGTGAACAAGATGCTAACCTCTCGCTTTGATTCTTTTAAAGGCCATTCAAGCGCTGCAAACTTGCAATGGAAACGTCGAAATGGCAGCTGGCTTTTTATTTGAAAGTATGTAGAAAACTCGTTTTCGACTAATCAAATTACAAATAAAAAACAAATTTGTCGAATCATCTATCGTTTTGTTTCGAAGGAATCATAACAATTTTATCAAGTAGACCGCTTAACTATGGTAGGTGATAATGAATTTCGAGATGACCTGTACGAGATCTTGGGCCTCGAACCTGCCGCGGATAAAAGCCAGGTTGCTCGCGCGTACAAAAAGAAGTCTATATTACATCATCCTGACCGTGGTGGAAACGGTAAAAGCCACAGATGAACTATTTTTTAGTGTATACCGGCTAATTTTTTGTCCTGCAGTGCAAAAGTTCTTGGAATTGACACATGCACGTGACATTTTGTTGGACCCTCAAAAGAAAGAAGTATATGACAGAAAATTGTCACGCGAGGCATTGGCTAAGAAACAGCAGCGCGAACGTGATGCAGAGTTCAATGAAAAGCGTAAACGAATGCGAGATGGTGCGTCAAATACTTTCGACTTGATAGTGGTAGAATTGACTGACTTTAAGAGTGCTTTTACATAGAATTGCTGCGGAAAGAGAAGGCTTCTGAGCGCAATAAAAACAATAATTTCAAGCAGCAGAAGGCTGACCTGTCGAAATTTCGGGAACAAGCGCTGGCTCGTCAGCAAGAGCTGTACAATCGTGTCGCTCGTGAAACGAAGCGACGAGATGATTTGAGACAGTCACAGGCAGCAAACATCGCTCCTAGATCACAGCGCACAGTTACATTCAAATGGAATAAAAATCAATTTTCACACTCAGATGACACGCTTAGCAGAGATCTACGGTGTTATGGTGCCATTGAAACAATCAAGATGAAGACATCGTCTGCAAAGGTCATTTTTGCTGAAGCCTCGGCAGCTGCAAGTGCCGTACGCGTTGAAGGACACAAGATATGCTGGCGTGAGGTCTCAATCAAAGGCCACATTGTAGAGACAGACGGTTTTACGTCTGCAGAAGACAAGCCGGTGATTGAAACAACATCGGGTCGTCACGTGTCAACTCTTCCTAGGGGCCCTATATCATTAGAGGAACATTTGGCGTTTGAGGCAAAAGTTCTTGCCGCATTGCGAAAAACAGCTAAGTTGCAACAAGAGCAACAGCAACGGAATCCCGTACAATCACCACAACTTTAGATTAGAGGATAGCTTACCAAACGTTTGTTTGATTTATGTGAAAGAACAACGTCGAATTAATTTTCCTCCATAAGTTTAACCGACCTTGTCGCTAGTCGTTGTCATTTGACGCAAGAATTTTACCCACACGGATGAAATAGCTACCACTTCTTGTCCCTGTCACGTTTTGTTGATATGGAAAAATACAAAAGAGGAACTTCAAAGTCTAACGACGTACCACATCGTTCAAATGCTCCAAATTTTGGTTTAGAATATGGACATGAGACACAGCCTCTTGCATTCCCTACAACGGTGCACAGAACAGAGACATTCTCAATCCAAATTCACCACTTGTTGCTCAAAGTGCTACCAACCTCTCGAATTTCATCCTCAATACGCTGCTTCTCCTTCTGAAACCACTCCTATAAACATATTAAAAAAATTGAAATTGAACTCGAAGATCGAAGTGAAGTGTCCATACGCACCCTATCGGGACCTCCACCAGAGTCTCGTCTTAATACTTTTTCATCCATAATGCCAAAAAGCATGCGTCAAAGTTTGCTACACAAGAAACCTCCGTTGTATCATTATCATTCTTATTAAGAGTTCATGAAATCGTCCTATCGCTTTAAGAACAAAATCCTTGTACGTACAAAAGGGGACATCATGGCCATGACGTTGGGGCTGACGCTGCTACTGCTGGCAGTAAGTGCTGTTTCCTCAGACGCGGTACAATTTGACGTGCGTCGCCGATCTGAAAAGTGCCTCAGCGATGAAGTGGCTCAGGGAAGCCTCGTGGTGGTACATTACGATGTGATTGGTGGTGTGCGCGGTCAGTCTGGTGTTGCGCTATCCATCACGGATCCACTGCGGAAATTTCTCAAGCAAGATACCAACATCGACACATCATCCGACGATATTCACAAATTTTCATTTACTGCCGATACTGGTGGTAGCTATGCTGTATGCTTTGTAAACAATAATGACAAGCCAATGCGTGTTATGCTCGACTTTAAACACGGTGTGGAGGCCAAGGACTACACAGAAGTGGCAAAACGTGAGCATCTCATGCCCGTGGAGAAAGAATTACGCAAGATGGAAGACACCGTGGAAGAAATTCATCGCGAGATGCTTTATATGCGCGAGCGTGAGGCCACGATGCGCAACACAAATGAGTCGACCAATTCTAGGGTGCTCTGGTTTAGCTTTTTTTCAATCGCTGTGTTGCTCGGTATGGGCATATGGCAGGTTATGTACCTTAAGAAGTTTTTTAAAAGCAAGAAACTTATCTAAGCAAGCCAGACACAGTGGTTCGTCACAACGAGCGGGTATAAGCGGTACTAAGACGCTTGTATTGTTCATGCATGAGAATGCTAATGAGCTTAGCTTTAAATCACAGCGATATTAAAGTCGATAAAATAGTATTGATCCCGTTACTTGATCGCATGCTGAATTTAACTTCCAGGGTATATATAGTGAAAGATTAGATGCTCTCAAGGCGCATGGACGTCCGTTTAATCTTCCGTCTTAAAATGGCGCATATAAACCTGTTTTGGTGTTGCTGCAACCTTGTAGACTATTTACAACTGAATTAGGCGTGAGAAACTTGCGCCTTGTTTAGCTTTCCGCATTTTCTGAAGACATGGCGGATCTTAATGACAGCGATGATGACAAACAACACTTGACAGACGACAATGGTGCGGACTGGGAGACTGCGCCCGAGGATTTTGAAGTTTGTAGTGATGACGCCTTATCTGATCGATCCAAAGATAATGGCCATAGTGACGGTGATTTTGAGGATGCGTGGCTGGACGACTATCTATTAGATGCTGCCGACTCAATGGCATCGAAAAAGTTGGAAGATGAAAATGAATCAATTCGCTCGCTTCAGTCAAGGCGAGCTTTTATGTCAAAGGTAGAGGAACTGAAGACAACACCATCTCTTATGGTAGTTGATGCCACCGGTAAACCCGTTTTAAGTCTATCGTCTCCGAAACTCGCAGGATTTAAAGCTTTAGAATCTAATGGCTTTATGTCTGAACAAATCAAAGGACAACGTTCAGAGTCTTGTGCACCAGCTTTAATTCATCCGATCGCGGACACAATTTCCCTTAATGAAACTGGTAAAAGTAGCTCGTTGTCGAGAATTTCGCTGACACCATTGTCTCCATCAAGTTTACCATACAAAAGAGCAAACACCCTTTGCTTTAGTCCCCCGTCAGTCACGACGACAAAATTTTTCTTGAGCAAAGACTACATATCCTCAGGTATGACTCGACCACCGCAAGTATCGGATTTGGATGACACGACAAAGCGAACCTCATTGCGCTATTTAGATGAATGGAAGCGCAAGGAGATGTGGCAAGACTTGAAACGCGCAGAAGAGAATCTAGTGACTTCGAGTTGTAGCAGCAATAGCGATGAGCTTTCACCTTCTAGCTTGTCAAAGTCCAAGTCAACAGCAACGGACGGTCGTTTCGACGACATTATCACGACACTTCAATCAGAACTTGCGTTGCCATTAAGCCACGGAGACTCGTTGGCTCAGCAGCAAAACGGGCACTTTCTGGACAATACTTCTATGTCTGAGAATTTGTTGACTGCAAACGTTCCCAGTGAAGACACGCACGAAGGTAAACCTTCGGTCACACCTCAGACATCAGTTGTGTCTTCCATGACCAACTCCTTGTTATCTTCGCAACCAATGTTTACTACTATCACTGACCTCTCACCTCAATCGCCTTTGACTCCTGTTTTATTATCGCGATTCGAGCAATTGCAAGTCGAAACTCAACATCTGCAGCGAAATTTGCAGCAGAAAAATCAAACTTTGCAAAACGAAAACCAATTGCTACGAGCCGAGATCGAGAAGGTTCGAGACGATTCAGCGGATGACCACAAATGTATCAAAGATCAGACTCTAAAGTTTAAGCAATTAAATGAAAGGATAAAGCAGCTTAATGAGAAACTGATTCACTTGGATGCCGTTGAGCGAGAGAATCGTCAGCTTAAAGAAATGACGCAAAATCGCGACATTCAGGCTGTGAGCACCAACGAGTTTGTCAAGACACTTAGCGATCAGCTGGCACTCACCACCAAGAGTGAAGAACAATTAAAGCTGCAGATAAAGCAGCTCTTGGAGCAAAATCACTCGCTGCAGACAGATCTATTGGAGAAGATTGCGTGTGAGACGACCAAATTTCAAAATCTGGCAAAATTGTCGGCTGAAAATGAGTCGCTTACTAAGGAATTAGTGCGAAAAGACCATGTTTCGAAGGAGAGCGAATTTGCCGAACGTCGGCGTTTGCAATGTCTGGTGGTTTATGGACTTTTGCGCTTGAAGAGACAAGATACGCTTCGTTCTGTGGTTTTCAAGTGGTCCCGATTTACCCAAATTACGACCTTAGCCCTTACACGAGCATTGACTCTGATATACCATGCTAGTCACGATTGTGTCGTAAAACTCAAAGCTGCAGCTTTTAGAAAGCTTTGCCTTGCCGCAAGAAACTTTAATCATGAGTCAATTTTGTTAAAATTTCAATGGAGTCTTGATGCCGCAAAGAAAGACAATAGAGCACATTGCATAATGCTTGGTATGACGCACCTGAACCGGCTCCTGGATAATTGTGAACACAGGCAGACAGCAAGATCGTTCTCAACATGGAGAAGCATCCGGCATGTGCATGTTGTCCAGTCTAGATCGTTTGAATTAGGATTGACAAAATTAAGGCTGCTTTTGAATGGTCAGAAGAAAGTGGCCAGTCGAAAAGCGTTGTTGATGCTACATTTTAAAGCAGCACACGACAGAAAGAATGGCGGTCTCGAGCGTTTGCATCAAGCTGAAAAAAACTTGACTGAGTCAAAAGAGTGTATCTTCTCATTATCCCGCGCGAAGGTAAAGCTGGAAGATAAACTTCAATCATCATGTAATGATGTCCAACGCCTCGCTGAAAAGGTGGTGAAAAACGCATCAGAGCTGCAGCTTGCAAAGCACTCATATGTCGCAACCGTCATTCGTGATATTGACCGTAAATGGTTACGATCTTTGTTATCGCAGTGGCGAATACAAACAGTAGAGTCTATTGCTGTTCGTGAGCTCCAATCGCATGTTAAACTGGTAGAGCTGAAAGCGGCAGAGCAAGAAAAGTATTCTAAATCGTTGGATGATTGTAATCGTGTGCTGCGCAGCGACCTTGAGCGTTTTCAATTTTTCTCGCTGGATAAACAGATTACTGTGGATGCCCTATCTAAAAAATTGCTGCGTGAAGAAGAGCGCTATCGCCGCATGGAAGAGCGTAATGTTATGCTTGAAGAGAAAGCTAACGCTTTGAAAACTCAATTGGCTTCATATGTGGAATCTGATGGCCTTGTCCTGCCGTTAAACTTGCTTGTCTTGTGCAAAGATGTCGCGATGAGTAATCTTCGCGAACTTTTTCAATTGTACGCAACATCCGACAGTGCTGTTGCTGTCGACGTAGGTCGCATTGGTGATAGATCGAAGGATGTAAATTTATCGCCTCGGTTAGCCTTGGCCTCATTTGTTCGTATGCTCGAGTGTTCATCACTACTTCAGGAAAATGTTGTTCAACGGGAGTCACTTGCGGAACATTTGGCCAAAAGCCTCCCGTCATACGCAGTGGAGAGTGGCCTTCTCTTTGCAGATTTTATAAATGGTCTGAATGAGTATCTCACCAAAACCTTTTTGGATAGTAAACTGAAGCACGAACAGCTAAAACGTTTTTGGGCAAGTCTACTCTTCCTTCTTGAAGCATTTTATGGTCGCAGATGTGGCGCCGCTGAAGCAAAAGTATTTAGGGGTGTCAATGTCAGCGGGACTAGTGGTAATGGTCCCACTTTGCTGTTATGTCCTTCACGTGCCTCGTGGGCGGGTCGCCTCAGCGACGACATTCTTCAAAACCGAGATAAGCTGCTAGCGGTGCTCGAACATGAGACTGCAGTTGTCGAACGCGCTGTTATGGAGAAAGCCTCTTTGAAACACACTTATCAGACAAGTGAATTAACATTGACAGGAAGCGTAAGTAGCTCGCCATTTGTTGAGTACCAATGTGATCCGCTTCTTCCGCCAGGATCACCGTCGCACTCTTTCGGTGCAATAGAAAGTGAAAATACAACCAATTTAGCTTTGCATGATGCAGGCTCCAACTTTACATCCAGTGAAGCAACGCATGGAATCTCAATGGAAGTGTATTCAAACTGGCATCTCATTCCTCAAGTGCGCGACCTTTTTCTCGCTCTTCGCACATCGACGCTCAAACTTGTTGTTCAATATTCTAGTGGACAACACTCTGCTGCACTTGGAAGCCAGCATTATCTTCTCTTGACTGCAGTTATTCGTATGCTCACTGATTTTAAACTACATCCAACAATTTTAACCAGAGAACGCGTTCAGTCCCTGTTTAATAGATTCCGCGTGGCAAGTGATATTGAAGGTGGCTTTCTCACACCACAGGGCTTTAGCTTTCTCCTTGGTTCTTGTGCATTTGAGCTATATGCAAGATCGCTGACAAGCAGCCAGAAGAAGCCTCATCCAATTCTTTCAGCTCGCGAAATTTTATTGACTTTCTTTGGTGACTTAGGCTTACTCGCTGAGAGCGATATTTTTATAGATGCGAGATTGTTCATTGTAGGGATCGATGCTGAGGCGATCCTCTGGCCTCTATTCGAGTACTATGCAAACGCTGCAGATTCAGCACCCAACAAAGAAGGCAACACCTCACGAATTGGAATTAATGTCATCGCATTCGATCGATTCATGATGGACATTGGTGGAAAGCTTGCAGAGGACCCACGCACGCTTTTTTGTCGAGTGATGCAAAATTCGAGCAAATATGGAGTAAAAGAGGATCTCGAGCACTGGAGAATGCGTTTAGACGAATTCTACGTTGCCATATCTTACATACAAAACGAACGAAGCCCAGGTACAGCATACGCAAGACCAGGTGAAGCAGTGCGACAGTGGCTGAAGCAATCGCAAGAAGGCAGTTGCAACGAAAACGGTGCTCAAACTTAGTGTGGAAGGGTGAAAGTGAGCATTTAAACTACTGCACTGTTCATTACGGTGCTGGCAAATCCTTTTACATGGCTTGGACTAATTGTACGACCATTGCGCGGCTGTTCGTCTGTATGGGCAGCTTGACATTACGAGGATCTACTTGGAGCTTCAAGCTGCGAAAAGGGTTTTGTTCGGCATTGGATCGGAATTGTAGCTTATATCCGTGCAGTTTTGCCACTAGTTTTTGTAGTGCCTTAATGTCACGTTGTTGATCTTCCAAGTTGAATGATGTGATGAGCATTGGCTTGCGTGACGCCAGCACAGACAGCACAGTAGGCTCCCAGCTTTCGCGCAAATAAGGGTGGCCAATACCCGGATTATACATCACAAATGCGTCAGGAGTTGTCAATTTCCTCGCTACTGATTCGTGATATAGTCCATTGGTCATTTCAAGCTGAACGAGAGTGTTTTCTTTTGATCTCGTCTTATTGCGCGCCGGCATCACCGGGACGTGATTACCCACCAATGTGATATTGAATTGCCATCCGGGATGAAAGAACGACAGATCGTCCCAAAGATAACGAGGCATCGTTGCTTCTGCACGCGCTCCAATTATATGGAGATCAACCTTTTTCTCGCTGTCCGCATGGTATGGAGCTAACAAGTCCGAAAGAAACTTGCTGAGCGTCATGACGTATGAATATGCCGACGACAGCATTCTCAGCGCTCTCACATCCTTTAGCCAATGATCGTCAGGTTGATAAAGCTTGAAGTATTCCGTCCACGAGGTTAAGTGTATGTTGTTTTTCCACTGAATACTATCGCGACGATCTGGTTGTAAAACTGCATCAACAAGTATCTTTGCTTAGTAGTCACATCGTTTACACTTAAAACTTTACATTGCGAACCTTCCGCAAAGAGTTTAATGGCTTCAGGTGTGGCAGAATACTCGGTATCCTCCATCATACTATCATATTGTATTAATAAATCGGGACGATTCTTCTGCAGTGTATCGGCACATTCCTGATTGTCACACAATTTTGTTAATTGCTGAATTTTAACTCCATGTAGAATCAATTTCGGACATTTAACTAACCCTGGAACAGGCAAGTGGAAGCTGTTTCCGGCCGCAACCCACCCACTTTGTTAAAATGTCACTGGAATCATCAGACCGCATAGGAAACTGTTTTGTCTGGTGGCCGCACTGTAGACACGGGAGACGTGCCACTGCATCAAGAAACATATGTGCGTTTTGAATACGTACGAGGCGCGAGGAAATGCCACGGACAGTGTCTATTGGTATTGTCGGCCGTCTCATTCTAAAGCGTTTGAGCTTGCAGCGAACATTCTTGTCTTGATTTCTTAAGGTTTACTACCTCAAAATTAGTGCAAATGGAATAAAATGTTGCAGCTTTTGCCTTATGAATTAATTTTTAACATAAATCCGCGTCATTGTGATCTCTTGGCTCGAGCGCCACGAATATATGGATCTTCTACCTCTCGTAAACCTTAGGTGTCTAGCATTTCTCTCCTGCTAACATAACAAATTGAAAAGCTCGTAGTGCAAAATGACAAAGAGGCTGATTCTAAAGAAAGATTTATCTGGAGAGGAGATGTAGATTGCAAAGGTGGTTGGTTGTCTTATGTTATTGAACAAAAAATCAAAGCTTAACATTACTAGCATGGATTAACCAAGTAATCACATTGACATTTGCTATACCGCGAAAGTTGCATGGACTTAGACCCTTAAAGCTGTGTTGCCGTGCTTCAGTGGTATGCGGCAGATGCTCGGATAACAGAATTCAAAAATCATATTGGTTCAGACTCTACCGAAAATTGGGATTAGCTCCATGCCGAGGTTGTACATTGCCTCTGTTGCTTTTGACAAGCAGATACAGATATTTAATTCGCCAGTCTAAGATCTACCTCATAAGGAATCGAAGGACGAGTCAAGCATCCACCGGAATAAATTTGCAATCAGAACGAGTTGACGAGTCGCGTACCTCGAACCGAAAACCAAGTAGAATTGAGAATAAGATTTGGTATCATATCGAAGCTATCTGCGCTGGATGTTGTGATGCGGATCGGCAAAGGCTTACGAATGAAAAGGTAATAAGACGTTAGCTTGGGTATTTAACAGATCCTGGTTCTCGACAATTCTAGCATTTAGAACTGTGAAGCCACAAAAACACCCCAGCTAATGAATGTTTACGAAAAACTTAAATTTCGAGTAGAAGGCAAGATTCGATATGGCAACTTGAGTGGTATCAAGCTCAAGAGTTGCCTAATAAGTAGCAGTAGTTTCGACAACGGCATTCCAAAAGTGTCAGATATGATAGTTGCATGCAGCGGGGCTGCCGCAGCTTTGCGCTTAGAGGAAGCGTAACTTAGGTCTCCGACCTTTCGTTTTATACTTGAAACAAGTACGAGTTTAGCGGATCGCAATCCGCTTATTCCAAGAGTAATTATTGCCTCAACCCAATTCTAATTGACTCTTTCGTTTAATATCCAAAACTGACTTTATTTATTTATATATGCGACAAAGCCGCCTAAATTTGAATGTATAGATTTCCTAAATATGTATAGTAAAATCTATATTCATGTATAACTACTGGCTATCCAGCCCCATACCGTATTCTTGTTTGGGTGTGGTCACACCATGCCCATCTGGTGCAACACATACCCCTGTTACCAGGGTATGTGTGACCCCGTTACTTTGCAGGCTAATCAGATAAATTGGTTAAAAAAATATGGCAAGTAGAATGCAGACAGAATGGATGTGAAAAGACCACTCGCAACTAGCGACTCTTTGTGTACTACAGCGCAAATTGCCAGCGCGATATGTATTTATCCAAGCAGAAAAGTAAGACGTATGTTGGAGTCGTCGCAGCTTTTTGCAGCGCTCCTACATCTATGTTACTGACAAGTGTATGGCTTAGTCTCAACAGACTTGCAGAAATCTTTCAAGGGTGCAGCCGCAAGTATAATCTACCGTGGGCTCTCATACTTCGAGCGCAATAACCTTGTAAGAATAGGGTTTGTATACAGTATTTGTGCTGAACTAGACGAATTAATGATTTGATGCATATATTGCGTGCTTGAAAATGTGAAGTTTCGCGGCCGCCGCAGCATCCACACTGATGTGTCTTCAACTTTAAAACGGATCAATACGCAGGGAAAATTTGCACGACGGAAACTAATTTGAAAGTCGATAGTAGATTATATCCGCGCGACGTGACGATTCGCAGCCTAGAGCAAAAGTACCGATACTTTTCAAAAGGTCTTCGAAGTCAGGGAGCGGCTTTGCAATGTATATAACTGGGCTCCACATACTTGTAACGGAATTTCACGTGCCCTGGAAGTTAGTACGTGGCTCGACTGCCAGTGATTATACACTTAATTAGGTTATTCTACATAGATAGGAAAACCTATATATAGGCGGCTTTGCCGCAAAAGAAATCAAGATATACAGTTTACGTTTAAAACGGAAGGGTTAAATAGCCTTGTATTTACTTTTGGAGTAAGTGGGTTTCACTCGTGCTGGTTCTAAGTATAGAATGAAGGTCGCCGACCTCATCAAGCTTCCTATTAGCAAAAGAGCTACTGTGGTAGCACTTGTAGTCAATCTACACCCGAGTCGCTACGACTGATCCTATATGAGGTTGGAGCAATTCTCCTATTTTATCCAGGAAATGCAGGACGGGCTTAATAAGCTGATCTCCCTGTTGGACCCTGAAGGCGTAGAACACCTTGTTCTGCAAGGTCCCGAAGCGAGAAATGCGCGCCTAGAGGTGTTTTTGAGCTATGAAAACGCTCTACTAGAGCACCTACTTGTGCCTCAAACCGGTAGGGGC